>NC_141047.1:44822736-45047736 GCF_041138505.1 Cibotium barometz
TGCTATGTGCTCCACATGACCACAAGTGAGAATGAGATCATCCACATAAAGGATAATCAATGTGACCAAACTGCGTTTTCGAAAGAGGTACAAGTTAGGATCTGCAAACTGGTCTATGAAATCCAGTCCGTAGAAAGAAGTATTCAATCTTCAGATTCCAAGTCTTGGGAGCTTGCTTAAGACTATACAAGGCCTTCCGCAACTTGTAAACCATCCCCTTTGATCCTGGAACCTTAAAGCCTGAAGGCTACTCAACATACACCTCCTGCAAGGCACCATTAAGGAATGCAGATTTTACATCCATCTGATATACTAATATACGGGCCACCATTGAGAAGAGGCAAGGGCAAGAACGGTCTGAATCGTGGTCATCCTCGCTGTCGGTGCAAATATATCCTCATAGTAGTGGATGCCAGCCCACTGAGCAAAGCCCTTAGCCACAAGTTTGGCCTCGTGCCACCGACCCATGTAACGTATACTTGGTCTTAAAGACCTACTTGATACCAATGGTTGACCGTTTTGATGGCCTCGGAACCAACTCCTAAGTTTTATTCTTCTCTATGGCATCCAGTTCCACTTGCATGGCTTTCCTCCAAGTATCCTGAGAAAGAGCTTCCTTTATGGAAGTGGGCTCTTTGTTCTGCATGATACGAAACATCAAAGCATAGTTTACTTGTAAGAGCTCTGCTGAACAGCTTTTGTCACGAACTCTGTGCAATCTTTGAGGTCCGTCCTCTGTGGTTCACTTGGAGGGAAGCTCTGTAACACCTGACTCATGAAGAGTGTCTAACAACCACCTTGGTACTTGAACAGTGTAACATGCGGAAGCTTCGGAGAAGAATCGGTGACTTCAATACTCAGAATTCAGCACTCTTTTCGTGACGGAAATTAACGCACAACTGAAAAGGAGATGTGCAGAAAAATAGAGAGAGAGAGAGAGAGAGAGGGAGAGATGGAGAGGACAGAGTATTGGGTCCCAATTACCCTCTGTAGGGTCCCCACCACGGATGGTGTATTTGCTTTATTAGAATGATGTGAATCCGAAAGAAAATACAGAAATCTTGGACCTTTTCTTGGCTGGGAATTCCCTGCCCTTGACCTGAAATCCTTCACCCCTTTGCTTAGCACCCTCTTGGCTTTGTCTAGCCTCTTATGCTTGAGCTCTTGGTGGAGAATGAGATGAATGAATGGGATTGTGGGCATCTCTATTTATACTACTCCATTATGAGCAGTCGGCCAGTACTACTGCAGGCGGCCAGCAATAAATATTCCCACGACTACATTTCCAGCATTAAATGCTGAAAATATTCACATAAAATGCTGCGCATCACTTTACTGCATGGCTGGGCACTCATGCGCATGGGAAACAGGGCTGGGCACTTCGGCGCCTGCTGCCTGGGAGGCTGGGCAGCCTGTATGGGCTGCCCCATACTTGCTTTATATCTCTCCTAGGGCTGGATAACCAATCGGCTACCCTTGGCCTGCCCTTGGGGCTGTCCTACAGCCCCCCCATGGCCTACCCATGGCTGGTGGGTACAGCCAGGGCCTTCCTGGCCCTCATGGGGGTGGTTTCACACCATCCCCATGCCCACACTATGACTTGGGGTAGCCCTATGGGCTTTCCCCTTGTCCTAATAAACACTAACTTCTCAGTGATTTGGCATTCGGTACCATACCAGATACACAGAGTCACTGACATCATTCCAGAGGGAGACTCACAGCGCAGATTGGCACTGTTTCATGTGCAGGACAGTGCACACCTGTCCTTAGACTCCTGTGCAGGACAATGCACACCTGACCTTGGACAACTGAGATGGATCCCTGGCTGACTCGTCCCGGACTGGGCTCACAAGGGACCAGTTCACCATCCCAGGTCCTGCACCTTCTGTACAGAAATGTCTACGCGGCATCCAAGTGCGGGATGCACGTGACATCCCCTTTTGCTTAACTTGACGGAAGTTGCATAGCCTCCAAATAATCCGTCAATAACACCGAATAGTCTTCGAAAAACTCTTTGTCGGGCCATACCGCTTCATAGGTTCCTCGGTCCTGAAACTTCGTGAGGAACTGTCGTAGTCTTCGGCCTAAGCCATGCTTGAAATGGTGCAGAAGGATCTGTTCTGGAACCATAACCTCTGCTTTATCAACAACGTCTGGTTCTGCTTCGTCTCTGACCTTTGAAGGGATTGGACTTGCATATGGCTTTAACCAACTGACATGAAATACATTGTGCATAGTCCAACTCGGAGGTAGCTTTAACTGCATAGACACCTCATTAATCTTTTTCTTGATGGGAAAAAGTTTGAAGCTCCTGAAAGACAACTTTGGGCATCGTTTGTCCACCTTTTTCAATCTTTGCTTCATAATCCGAAGATACACCCAATCCCCTTTCGAAAACTTCATATCCCTTCGGCCTTTATTGGCGTGGCGAGTGTAGGTCTCCTGTGCTTTAGCCAATCTGTCTTTTACTGATTCTAAAATCTCCTGGTAAGACTCCGTTACTCTGTTCGCTTCAGGGACTGAAGATGAGGTTCTGGTCAACAATGACTGGAAAGGTCTCCCAAATGCTGCATCATATGGAGTCGTGCCAATAGCTGAAGAAAAAGAATCATTCAAAACAGCTTGAACCAAAGGCAAATATGATTCCCACTTACCTTGCTGATCGTGGACATAACACTTCAGCACATCAAAGGCCGATTGGTTGTATATCTCTGTCTGGCCGTCTGTTTGTGGGTGGAATGCATTGGAAAAGTTCAACTTAGTACCAAAGTTATCAAACAATGCCCTCCAAAAATGACTGGTAAACTTGGCATCTCGGTCGGACACTATGTTCCTAGAAATCCCGCCAATCGGATACCAATGCCGAATGAACAACTGGGCAACATCCTCGGCGGTCACATTGGCCCTGTAAGGAATAAGCATAACAAATTTGCTAAATCTATCAACAATAGTTAAGCATTGCATATTACGCTTACTCGGACTGGGAGGCAGATTCGTGACAAAGTCCATGGAAATGTCTTGGAAAGGATCCTCCGGAATTGGCAAGGACTGTAACAACCCTATCTTCTTTCCACGAGGAGCTTTCACCTTTTGACAAATGTCACAGTGTTGTACATATGTAAACACATCACGCCTCATCTTTGGCCAATAGTATTGCCGTTCCAATTTCTCCAGAGTCGAATTCATGCCCCTATGACCACCTGTAATGGCGTCATGGGCATCATGGAGAAGAGTTGTCTTGAACGACTTCATGACACAGAGTCGGCCTTTGTAGAAAAGCCAACCATCGTGTATTAAAAAGTAGCATGGTCCTGTGGCATCCAATGCCTGTTCCCACTGTGTACCGAATTCCTCGGAATTCGCGTACGTGTGCTTCATGTCATCCCGTCCTGTACCAACAAGATCAAGTCTAGTGGTCTAAATCGTAGACACTTGTCTCTTCCTGCTCAAAGCATCGGCCACTGGATTGGCCTTTCCTGGAAGGTACTCAATCATACCTCCGAATTGCTGGAATATCTGACTCTAGCGGTGTTGTCGATCACTCCACTATGCACTTAGCATTGTCTGAATCCAATCTAATGCTTGATGGTCAGTGCGAACCTCGAAGTCACGGCCATATAGAAAATGTTTCCAATGTTTCAAGGCTAAATGCTAAGAGTTCACGATCATAGACTGAGAAGTTCTTCTCGGTGGGCAGTAACTTACGAGACATGTAAGCTACTGGATGACCATTCTGTTGCAATACACCTCCAATTGTGATGTTACTCGCATCGGTGATCACCTGAAATGGGTCATCCCATGAGGCAAGTGCTAAACAAGGCACTTCTGACAAAGCCACCTTGAGGTTCTGGAATGCCTCCAACGCTCGTGGAGTCATTCGAATCTTTTGCCTTCTTGTCTTCACTTCCTTTAGCAGATCGGTGAGAACTGTCGAGAGGTCAGAAAACTTGTCGATGTGAGTGAAGTATGCCTGGCATATACCCACAAAAGATCTAATGTCATAGGTTGTCTAGGTACTTCCCAGTTGACAATCTTGGCCACTTTAGCCGGATCAAGTCGAATGCCTTTAGCACGAATTATATATCCCAAGTAATGCACCTGGAACAGATAAAATTTCGACTTCTTTTCATTGACGTAGAGCTCGGTTCTTTCTAGCAACTTAAGGAATTTCTCCACATCAACGTCATGCTGCTCAACCGTAGCTGAAAATACCAGTATGTCGTCTAGAAATATGAACACACTTTCCAATCAAATCCCGGAAAACACGCATCATGCGGTTAAATGTAGTTGGGGTGTTCGTCAAGCCAAATGGCATGACCACAAATTCATAGTGGGCCCGTTCCGTACGGAAGGCTGTCTTGGAGATGTTCCCCTCCACAATCCGCACCTGGTGGTACCCACTCATTAAATCAAGTTTCAAGAACATCTTTGCTCCATTCAGCCTCTTGAGAATATAGTCTATTCGAGGCATCGGGAATTTGCTCTTGATAGTCAGCTCGTTGAGTGCACGATAATCGACACACAAATGGGAAGACCCATCTTTCTTCTCTTGACAAATAAGATTGGTGCTGCAAATGGCGACACGCTGAGGCGGATGAAGTCAGATTGCAACAATTCTTGGAGTTGGCGGTCCAACTCTGATTCCATTGCCTTGGAAAGGCGATACGGAAACTTGCTCGGGGGTTCCAAGCCTGGGAGGGTCATTAAGTAAAGCATTTACATCATGATCACATGAGATTACATTGTCAAATATACATGAGATTATCCTAAACCCTAAACTGCGGCTCTTCATCACCATAATCTTCCCTCCACTTCCGCATCATGCATAGAACTAGCCGTATATCTTTGTAAGTGATGGTGACTCTCTTGGCATGGACGGTTGCGTACACTGTGTCACCATATATGTCCACCAAAAAAGCTTCAGCAACCTCTTGAAGAGCTTCCAAAGCTACTGTTGTCCATCGTGTGGGAGCCTCACTATTGTCGGCCCGACGATGCCATCGAGATAGCCGGCTCGCGTTCAAATTATCCATAGTCTCCCTAATGAGGCGATGAAAAGACCGCCTCGGGATTAGAAGGTATGCCGTCTTCTGATACTTTCTGATTTCCCGAAGAGCGACGGTGCCAGGTCTCCACACCGACGTTTGCGATGTGTGGGCGGTGGTGGGGGCTTGACCTTCACAGGATCAACCCTCTTGGAAGTCTACTTCATGCGAGCCATGTTCTTGAAGAAGATATGAAGAACCGTGTACTTCTTGGAAGCACTGGCCACCGTTTGGGCTGTCTGGATGTAAATCATCGCACACTGTGCGGCTTTCCTGATTGCTCGCTTAGCCTGCAAGTGGCTTATGAGCGGAAAGTTCGGAATTCCTGGCTCACACTTAATGGTCACCGGGCTGTTTGACACATTCCGATTGATCTGGAACGTGTGCTTGTCCCACGTGACATCAGGAAGAAACTTGTGAAACCACTGAATACCCAAAATTATGTCTGCTCCTACAAGAAGGGCAACCATAAAATGACGCACAAACTCTATGCCCTGAATCACTAACTTAGCACCTAGAGCTTCATACTTGACGCTCGTTGTCATGCCTGTGCTAAAACCCTCAATTTGTTTGTCCACCGAAGTCAGCGCGAAACGGGTACGCCTAGCGGCTTGTTCCGTGACCACATCCTCCGTGCTGCCGCTGTCAAACAAGACGACGACTCTTTGGCCACCTATGTAGCCAAAGGACTTGAGCAATTTGTTGCGCTCATACTCCTGGTCATGGGCGTGTTGCGCTCATACTCCTGGTCATGGGCGCCCTTCTGCTTATCTTCGAGCTCCCGGCTAATAATTGCTCCAACTGAAGCATCGGGGTTTAAAGAATCAGGGGTAGTTGTTGGGGTCTGTGTGGGAGCTGAGCTCACCACGGAAGCTGTGGAGGCGACGGTGGCGGGCTTTGGAGGCTTCTTTGGACAATCCCGAGAAGTATGTCCTTTTGTATGACAAAAGAAACATCTACCCTCCTTGTACTGAGAAAGCTCCTCAGCACTCAACTTGCCACCTGTCTTACCTGCCTCTGCTTTCTAGTCTGGAGTAAGCTTAGACGCATTGTTCGAGTTCTTGGAGCCAGAGGCTCTCGGGCTCTGTCTTGGGGAAGACCCCGTCTGGTTTTGGCTTTTGCCCCCCGAGGTGATAGCCGTGGGGAAGTCTTGGGCTTGCCACCATTATGTTTCATTTTTGCACTTTGCACAAGCGAGAGTGCATTTTCAAAGGTGGCTCGTCTAAACATACGCACCTCCCATTGGATTTGCGTGTCCAGGCCATACAAAAACAGCCCTTTCTTGTCCGTATGAGATAAGCCTAATTGCAGACATAAAGTCGAAATTCTATTGGCAAACTGAAGGAGTGGTTGCGCGTTTTGATGCGCTCCCCTGAACTCGTCTTCGAGCCGCTCAAGGTAGTGGGGTGGTAGAAACCGTTGCATAAGGTTGCGGACAAACTCGTCCCACACATAAGTTGCCATACCTACATTGGTGTGGGCATGAGCCCACTGAGTCCACCAAGGAATGGCCTCACCTTCCAAGATCACTCTCTCAGTATCTGTTTTCCTAACTGCGGCAAAGTAAGCTTCAAATTGATGTAACCATGAATAGAGAGTTGTGGGATCGAGTTTACCATTATACTTACTAAAGTTCATTTTCTTGAGAAAATGATTTGAGGGCGTCGCCGGTGTCAATCTGGCGTCCAATGTTTTGAGGTAACGCTTGTGTTCCACGCGTCGTATGGCTTCGTCTTCTCGTTGTCGGATCTCCAATGCACGCATTTGCAACTCAAGCAAAGAGCTTGGTTGCGGCTATGACCCCGCGAGAGGGTCCCTGTGACGAGGATCTGGAATCTGGGATACGGAAGGAGAGGGAGGAGGAGATGGAAAATGCGACACTGGAGAATGGGTACGCTCTTCCAGAGCCAAGATCTGCGCCTTCTGCTCATCCAACTTGGCTGTCTGTTTTGCGATTGCTTGCATCATCTGCTGGAACACGTCTGTAACACTCAAGCCTGGTGCCCTAGCTGGGCTGCCTGGTGCACTATGGTCCCATGGTTCTTGGTCTCTCTCGTCGTCGAAGCTCGCCATAGTAGGAAAATGCACTTCCTTTCTGGAATGCAATTTGACCATCCACTATCTGTGTGGGAGACATCCGGAGGCTGAAAACCAACCGTCCTTCGAGGGACAGGAGTCACTCCAAAAGGGGTAGTCCACCAGTGTCTAAAAACCAACCACAATGTAGCTGGGGCGTCCGTCAAGCCAAATGGCATGACCACAAATTCATAGTGGGCCCGTTCCGTACGGAAGGCTGTCTTGGGGATGTCCCCCTCCACAATCCTAACCTAGTGGTATCCACTCTTTAAATCAAGTTTCGAGAACACCTTTGCTCCATCAGCCTCTCGAGAATATAATCTATTTGACGCATCGAAAATCTACTCTAGATAGTCAGCACAATTCTTGGAGTTAGTGGTCCAAGTCCGATTCCATTGCCTTGGAAAGGCGATACGGAAACTTGCTTAGGGGTTCTGAGCTTGGGAGGAGGTCAATCTTGTGGTCCTCCGGTCTGGACGGGGGGCGTTGGGGAGGGAGACTGTCCCGAAGAAAAATCTTCTGGAACTTTTCATGGAGAGCCGAGTACTTCTCGGAAGCATTGGCCACCGTTTGGGTTGTCTGGATGTATATTATCACACAATGTACGCCTTTCTTGACTGCTCACTTAGCCTGCAAGTGGCTTAAGAGCGGAAAGTTCGGAATTCCTGGCTCACACTTAATGGTTATTGGGACGTTTGACACATCCCGATTGATCTGGAACGTGTGCTTGTCCCACTTAACATCAGGAAGAGACTTGTGAAACCACTGAATGCCCAAAATTATGTCTGCTCCTACAAGAGGGGCAACCATAAAATCATACACAAATTCTATGCCCTGAATAACCAACTTAGCACCTAGAGCTCCGTACTTGACGCTCGTTGTCATGCCTGTGCTAAAACCCTCAACTTGTTCGTCCACCGAACTCAGGACGAAACGGGTACACCTAGCGGCCTGTTCCGTGACCACATCCTCCGTGCTACCACTGTCAAACAAGACGACGACTCTCTGGCCACCTATGTAGCCAAAGGACTTGAGCAATTTGTTACGCTCATACTCCTGGTCATGGGCATCCTTCTGCTTATCTTCGAGCTCCCGGCTACATAGTCACAGGGAATGGGCATTTTTAGACTCAGGAATGATGGGGATGGTAGCATCTTCCCATTCCCATTCCCGTCCCCTATCACTCTATAGTCACAGGGAATGGCCATTCTCAATCTTTTTCGTCTCCGTTCCCCGTCCCCATTTCATGTCCCATGTGACTATGCCCGGCTAATAATTGCTCCAACTGAAGCAGCGGGATTTGAAGAACTAGGGGCAGCCACTGGGGTCTGTGTGGGAGCTGAGCTCACCACGGAAGCTGTGGAGGCAGCGGCGGCGGGCTTTGCAGGCTTCTTAGGACACTCCTGAGAAGTATGTCCTTTTTTATGACAAAAGAAACATCTACCCTCCTTCTTGTACTGAGAAAGCTCCTCAGCACTCAACTTGCCACTTGTCCACATGTAGCTCAATCCAATGGGATTTGCATCCCTTTCGGAGCTAGGGATTCAACCCGTACCATTATGAGATAACACACTGATTTGTGGGCCTTGGTATTTATACTACCAACTAACAGCAGTCTGCCAGCTATAATCCTTGTCGGCTGTCTTTAATTCTGCCCACGACTGATATATAGCATTAAATACTGAATAAAATCAGTAAAAATGCTGTGCATGCTGTCCTTTGGCTGGTTGGCACTAGGCGCATGAGCACAAAGGGCTGGGCACTAATTGCCCAAGGTTCTGAAGGCTGGGCAGCCTGTATGGGCTGCCCCCATACTTTCCCTACAGTCCCCTAGGGCTGGATAACCAATTGGTTCCCCTTGCAAGAGCCCTGGGACTGTCCTAAAGCATTCCTATGGCCCTCCCATGGCTGGTGGGTACAGCCAGGGCCTTCCTGGCCCTCATGGGGGTGGTTTTACACTATCCCCATGCCCACACAAGGACTTGGGGTAGCCCTATGGGTTGGCCCCTTTTCCTAAAAGCAAACCCTAACTACCTACACAATGATTTGGCATCCAATACCATACCAGATACATAGAATCACTGACATCATTCTAGAGGGAGACTCACAGCGCAGATTGGCACTGTTTCATGTGTAGGATAGTGCACACCTGACCTTGGACTCCTGTGCAGGACAATGCACACCTTACCTCGGACGACTGGGATGGATCCTTGGCTGACTCGTCCCAGACTGGGCTCACATGGGACGAGTTTACCATCCCAGGTCCTGCACCTTCTGTATAGATATGTCTACGTGGCATCCAAGTGCGGGATGCACGTGTCATCAACACTCTTCGTGGTACTCCGCTTAGGACATTTTTTCCAATAGTGGTCTTTCTCGCCACAATCGTTATAGGTCCGCTCGGCCTTCAATTTATCACGGTCTGAGTCGGGCTTCTTCTCAAAAGACTTCTCTGATGAAGACTTCCCTTTGCCCTTATTGTTGTTGTTGTTATGGCCTTTCGACCGTTGGCCAGTCAAGGGCTCAGAACCTCCGCCTTGTGGAGGGTTCGTAAAACGCTCTTCTTGGTCCAAGACCATAGGCACAAGCTCCTCCCATGTGATGGTGCTGAGCTTGTCTCACTGGTGATCAAAGAGGAGTAAAATGCTGAGTATTGAGAAGGCGAATGAGACAAGAAAGTGATGGCCATGTCCTCTGAAGATATCTCCTTCCCAACTTGAAGAACCTCTTGTTGAAGAGCCTGCGACTTGTTGATGTGCTCCCGCATTGTCGAAGACTTTGGAGGATTCATCACCCGCATCTCTACTTCCAAGGAGATCGCGTCATGGGTGATACCCTGTTATACAGAGAAGTCAAGAAGAAGATGCAACCATGGACCCTCCAATACTACAGATACTGGAATCACTTCGGAGAGAGCACGTGCCAACCTGTTTTCTTGAAACACAATGCCACCACAAACAACAAAGAACTTTGCTTGGCTCTGAATTCCCACACCAATGTGCAGTGAACTCCAAGAATAGAACGATGAGCTGTTGGACACACCGCGTCCATTATTCCCCAACACTGGACTGTGAACACATCACGTCTCAAAAAATTCGAACAATGAACTTGGAATAGATCTTGTCCATAGTCACTGCTACACCAAAGCTAACCTTGTCTTGCCAGATTTTAATGCTTGGAACTCCCAACTCATGGTTCCCATGTACGAGAAAATGGAGCTTCTTGCTTATAGTCCCCTCTCCTGCCCACAAGCCTCCTCTGGCTGGAAGCACATGGGGGAAACTATCTGTATACTAGAGAAGCATACCATCTTGGTCCTCCGGAGCAAGAAGTGCCTTTGGAGCCCTATATGAGTCACTAGAAGTAGTAGAGTCATCATCTTGTATATGATCATTGCCCGTCTTTGAGAACTTAGTCCTGGCTTGGGCTATACCTTTGGTCTTGCAATCCTTGGCCAAATGAACCTGCTTTCCACAAGAGTAGCAATGACAACGTCTTGTTTGTTGCACTGTAGCAAGTGCTTGATCTTGTCCACTAGGAGGGAACCTTACCTGTTCTTGAGAGTCAAGGATAGATACCTCCTCCAAGAGGGAACCCATATCCATGGCAACAACACACCTCTGCAAGCAAGCCTTTGTACGACTGATGATCTCAGCACTCCAATCTCCAACACTTCTCCAACAAACTCCAACGCCATGGAAGGAGAGGACCGATTAGCCCCCTCTAAGAACTAAAGTAGAGTGGGACTGGACTGCAGCAAACAAGCCCACAAATCTTGCTAGAAAGCACCCATGAAGTAGGTAGAACCGCCAAAGAAAAGGCAGGCTGTAAATGCCACTAGTTGGGGGCGCTCCACACTCCAAGAAGACTACCAACTGCTGACCAGGGCTGAAAACACAGCCCACACACCACTAGCAACAGAAGACACTGATGAAGAAGATGGCGAAAGGAGAGAAGAACACAACCACCTACCAAAACACAGCCGCTATGCTGAAAACGCAGCACCCAGGGTGAAAACGCAGCCACAGATCTGAAAAAAATAGCCACCTGGATGAAAATGTAGCAGCAAAACACAGCCACTTGCTGTTGCTGTAGATGCAAGAAAATGCAGGCCTCCTCTTCCAGCAAAAAATGCCAACTTCAGCAGATGAGGGAATGAGATGTGGATGCCAGCACCGAAGTGACTGATACCATGATAAAGTTGCACAATGTGGGAGCAAAACATAGGAGAGGGAGAGAGGCACAGAGAGGGAGACATCAGACAATGAACATCTTATTATGTAGCTTGAGGCTTTACAATGGCAAGAGCCAGCAAGGGAGTGCAGTACAATGTGCTAGGAATGGATGATGGAAGTGAATAGAGGAGGGCCCTTATATTAGGACAATGGTGCATATTACATTAAGTCATGCAAATCTCGCACAAGAATCAAGATGCACATCTTTTGAGAGCAACTTTAGCTCTTGATGCCTATATAAGAGCAGCCAGCCAAGGGCATAAATCATCTTGCGACTTGTGAGATCAAGGGCCAGCACAATTATGAAGAGGCAATCGACCCTTGAATAGCTTGCATAAGGGGAGCATAGAGATCAACCATATCTTCATCATCTGAAGGAGAGCATAGAAGGGTGTTCAGCCAGCTATGAAGAGGCAATTGACACATAAGGAGAGCATAGAGATCAACCATATCTTAATCATGCGAAGGAGAACATAAGCGGCCTACAGCAGCCAAAAAATGCAGCATACAGACCAGCCAAAGAGGTGTAGCACAGGGTATATACACAGAGAAAATGCAGCTCTACAAACTAGCCCCAAAACAGAGGTTCCATTCAGCCCAAAACAATTTCCGAGGTGTCTCTGTTCATTATTTAGTTGACAGCCAGTAAGTCAATCTTGTACTTCATTTACATCTTGCAATACATAAGCCCTTATGAGGGTGGTTGGGACCCAATCGGGTGTGTTGTGTGCTATCTCTATCTCTCTCTCTCTCAAATTTCAGAAAGCACTTTAAGCAATCTCTTCTCTATTGACATTGAAATAATACTTCCGCACAAGTCGCATATCACATTGGTATCAGTGCTTAGGCTTTGGTAAAAGAGTGCTAAATTTTTTCTTCCTTGTGTGTTTGGTTTTCAGGCTTCTGCGGGCACACCCAAGTACCACACACCATCTCTCATAGGTGGCTGGTTTACTAGCCTATCAGGAAAGCCCCTGAAAGAGTCTCCCACACCCGTGGTGGATGGTTTACTTGTGCTTAGGCTTGAACACGAGCACTCCCACCATGAGTAATCTGGAAGACCTAGCCTCACCACGAGAGCAGCTCACTACTCGAAGCCCGTGAGGTGGCTGCAAGGGCGGATGCCCTTCATCGAGAGATCGAGCTTGAGAGGCTGTGTGCTTCCCTCACAGGTGAACGGGCTTTTTGCTATCCTAAGGATGACCATCATGGCTGCAAGGGCGCGGATGCCCTTCATCGAGTGATCGAGCTGTGCGCTTCCCTCACAGGTGAACGGGCTTTTTGCTCGTCCTATCATAAAATTGTTTTAGCATCGGATTTCAAGATTAGATTTTTACCATCCCAGTATTTGGGTAGGTTTTTTGAGGTCTTTGTCAGAACTCGCAGAACTAGTCCCTCAATACACACCAATAAGGTAACCCAGCTGAGGACTCAGCTTCAGAATTCCAGTAAAGAGCGCCGTGGTGTTTTTCTCTCACCAGATTAAGTGCCGTGGTGTTTTCCTTTATGGGCTTGATTATCAGATTAAGTGGGATGTGCGACCCAAAACCATGGTTGATGCCATCCAGCTTGCCCAAGATATGGAGATGAAATACAGTCATGGGAATGGACAGGGTTTCCACGATAAGATCTAAAACTACATGTCTGAGTTTCTATAAGTGGGCAATTTTGTTGACAGGAATTCCACGATAACATCTAAAATTACAAAGTGTCTAGGTTCCTGCAATTTTGACGGGGATTTCACGTTAAGAGTTAAAAATTTCTTCCATGATACGCCATGAGCGGTTCAAGGAAGATGAATCAAGATTGTCGAAGTTGATGTATTATTTAAATCTAAATACTTCGCACAAAAAATAAGATTGGGATCACCATGAAGCAAGAAAATAAGTAATATCAGAGCCAGGTTTCGATCCTGGGACCTGTGGGTTATGGGCCCACCACGCTTCCGCTGCGCCACTCTGATTTGGTGATCGTAGGGGGGAGAAAACATTATAAAGTGTAAAATATCAGCATTTTAAAGCGTGAAATATCAGCCAACTTTTTTCCACGTGCTCAAATGAGTGGGAAAACGGGACATCAAAGAAGAAAATTATATGTTCTATAGGTACTGTAAATCTCTTGAAACAATTGGCATGTATGGGCTAAGGCCATCCAAAATTCTAAAACCATCTAGATAGTCTAATCCACTGAGTGTAGAAGCACCAAATGGAAGAAGCAAGCATGGGAGAGTATTTTCTTTTTGATGTCCGTCACGCTTGTTTTTGATCATTTTGGCCTCAAAATACTTGTAAAATTTTAAATTGCCCACAAAAAATTAACTAAAATACAAAAGAACTTGCGATATTGCACCAAACCCGCCAAAAAGGACAACCGTTTTATAGAGTAGTCATAGGATTTCCATGTTTTACCTTAGAATCGCTCTATATAGTCTTCATTATAGAACATGCTTCATTTAATGAACTTCCAAAACTAAAGCTCATTAGTGATTTGTGAGATAATGAATAACCCACAAATGATTGATAGTTTAGAATCTATATCTAAATCATGTAGTGATAAAGAAGGTTTATTTGAATAATGGCATTTGTTTTAATCCAAAGGAAAAGATGTGACAATTTGTAGTACATGACTTGTAGTGAGTAAATGATTGTGCCTTGCCAATGTTAGTTGGGTGTGTTTTTTTGTGAATGACATTTTCTTGGGCAGTAGTCCTCTCCACCAAGAGAAAGAGATTACAGGCACGCTCTTTCTACTTTATGATGTTTTTATATAATTTGAATTGATCAAAATTAAGACCTTTTACAACAAAAATGAACTAGGAGTGAAGAATCTATATATAATCCATGTGGTGATTGCTTGGGGAAAACCATTCTTTGAGCGAAAATTTTCAAGAAAAGGGAAAAGTCCAGTGAAATTTGCCAAACAATCTCCAAAAATAAGGAAATAGCTACACTTTCTAGACATGCACACCCAAGTATAACACTAAAAGTTAACATACAAGTTAGAGAATTTAATCCAACAAATGACACCAACACTATCACCTAGAAAAAAAACATGAAAACATTGGTTTTCTTGTATGTTATTAAACTTAGGCAGAGTGAACCTAAGCTTAGGTTTTGTAGTGCTAATCTAAGATAAATTTTTTATATTCCAAGGGTGTAAGCACACCTTTAATATTGAGCTCACCATAAGAAACTTCACCATAACCCAATAAAAGCATTCTTGAAGCTGCATGCGAGAAAATCTTTTTAGATGAGGTAGATTTCTTTTATGGGCCATGCTTTCAGATGAGACAAATTTTCAGGTTATCAACTTTTATTGCTATTATCCAAACCTATGTAGCGAGGTATTTATTGGTGGGATTATTAGTTCAATTTAGGTTCCAGTGACCCAGTTCTAGTAGAGAGTGTTAATGTTGATAGATTTTGTTTGCATCTTCATTACCTTAACACAATGGTGGGTTGAGTTTGGACTTGAAGTTTCTCAGTTAGTCAAATAGTAGAAAGGAGGATACATCAAATCTGGTGGAACATTGCACATGTTTAGCAAGAGATCATTTAATTGGTCAAGATCTACCTATGATAATGATGAACAAGTTATCTTTGGTATATCAACCCAAGTTTCCCTTGAGAATTAGAACTTGAAGATGTAGTTTTAGGTATAGTCTTAGAAAGAATTGACCTACTATATAGCTAATTTCATAGTTATACATTTGGTAGAGGATATGATACAATATGAGAGTTATATCATGGATGTTCTAACTTGGACATTCTCTTGATAGAAATACTTTCAGATGACATTTATAACGAGAGTGTTTAGGTATGTGATAGTTACGTGGATCTTAGAGATGGAAGGTATTTGTATCCCTCGGGCATAAGTAATTACTCAATCCTAATAGGATAGGTAATGTGATTGGCTATAACAATTGTATTTGTCATAGCGAATAAAATTATATCATGGGTGTTTTGGCTCTTGGACACTCTCTTGATAGGAACACTTTAGAGGAAATTTATAATGAGTGTTTAGATATGTGATAGTTTTTTGGTTCTTATAGAGGGAAGGTATTTGTATCCCTCGAGTATGAGGAATTACCCATCCTAATAGGATAGGTAATTTAATTGGCTATACGACAATTGTATAAATATGATGTTAGATTATTCAATTCTTCACGAGTTGGATTGAGGGATTGTTATGTTCCTCACGACTTTGATTTGAGTTGGTCTATTTTTAGCTCCACTAAGATAGTTGAAGGGATTTATATCCATTAATGCATTGTTGAATTTCCCTAGAGTAGCCATGGTTTCTATTGTGTTGAATGCTCGTTGATGGGCTAGTGTAATTTAGACATCCTTTTTAGAATCAATACCTATCAAATTGTTTGATATTATAATTTTGTTTGAATTTTTGAAATTTACAGATGTTTGTGGCACAATAGTGTAGTAAATAGACCACTACTTTTTAAATTCTTTGGTTAGCAAACCACAAGGGTTAGTGAGCTATTAGTGGGCTTGATTTATTTAGCATCCTTGCTCTTGTGATGATTTTCACATAATGACTAGAATTATCCTCATGTTGTGAAAATGATCAATTTTCACGCTTGCCAAAAGTTCCAAGCGAGAGTACCCTTAACAACCTCAAAGACTTGGTCATGATGAGAAGACATGATTTTCACAATGAGAATCTAGGATTCTCACATTGTGAAAACAAATAGATTTTCACCAAGTTGTGATTTCAAGAATGGTGGCCCAATTGAGTTGTGTCCTTATAAGAATTTGGTTTGTAACAGATTTCACGATATGAGAATCAAAGATTCTCAAATCGTGTGAAGATTCTCATGTAGGTGTTTTTAGAAGTAAAAAGAAGATGAGATGTTCATAGTAGGCTTTGGGATCTTCTCTAGTTCAATTTTCGATGGTTTTCAATTTTTGATTGTTAATTTGAGCTGCTTTATTTCCCGCGAATGGAGAACAACCACCTACATGCATACAATTGATCTGAAGAGTTGCAAGAGTCATGGATGGTAGCACAACATAGCACCTAGAAAGTGTTAAAGGATAAGTGAAGGGAGAGAGTTAGGGTTTCATGTGGGAGACATACACAGAGAAGAAGGGAGAGAGAGAGAGAGAGAGAGAGAGAGAGAGAGAGAGAGAGAGAGAGAGAGAGAGAGACATGTGGGGATAAGTCAACTCACAGTATGAGTGTGTGACTCCCCTATCACACATGTATATTTGCTCTAGTACACATAGTGCACTTAGTACATTAAAAGTACTAAGTGTACTATGTACTATAAAACACATGGGACTATAAGGGTGGGCATAATGCCTTTATCCCAACAACCTCCCACTTAAAGGCAAAGTGCCCTTAAATTAAGGAAAAGAAAAATCAGCATGTACATGATAATATACAAGGCCATATCAAGGCTGAAACTGGCCTCATCCAATGCCCATCAAGTGTCTGCAACAATGAGCAAACCGCTCTGGAGGCAAACTCTTTGTCAACAGATCAGTCGGGTTGTCATCTGTATGAATCTTGACAAGCTGAATCAGCTTGTTCTCTATCACCTCTTTGATGAAGTGATACTTCACATCCACATGCTTCGTCTTTGCATGAAAGACAGGGTTCTTTGCCAACTGGATAGCAAAGACAGGGTTCTTTGCTGGATGGCACTCTGACTGTCACAATGCAACAATGGAATATCCCCTGTATAACCCAAATCAACCACTAACCGAGATAGCCATAATGCCTCCTTGCAAGCCTCTGTGGCTGCAATATACTCGGCCTCTGTAGTAGATAAGGCAGTGCACTTCTGCATCCTGGATATCCATGACACAGCACCTCCTGTGAATGTAAACACATAACCGGTAGTAAACTTCCGATTATCTGGATGACCGGCATAATCCGAATCGGTGTAACCATGCACTAATGCATCCTGTTTGCCAAAGTAGATGCACATATCTTGTGTGCCCTTGAGGTATCTCATGACACCTTTCACTGCTTCCCAATGCTTCTTGCCAGGTTTGGCCATGTATCTAGTAACCACTCCCACTGCAAATGCAATGTCCGGCCTGGTAGCAACCATGGCATACATGAGACTTCTACAAGCTGAAGCATACAGAATCTTGGCCATATTAGCCCTGTCACTATCCCCGACTGTGGGCTGTCCATAGCACTGAGTTTCACATATGGAGGCAAAGGAGTACTAGTCTTCTTCCCCCCTTCCATATTGAACCTCTGCAAAACTTTGCCAATGTATTCCTTCTGAGACAAATACAACACATGTTGATTTCTGTCCCGAAGTATCCGCATACCCAAAATGTGATTTGCATCACCCAAATCCTTCATATCAAAGGTCTGATGCAGCCTCTTCTTCAAGGCATCCATCTCTTTACGAGATTTCTTGGCAATCAACATATCATCAACATACAAGATGAGGATCAATAGACTGCCATCCAAAGCTTTCTTGGTGTATAAGCAGTGATCTATGTCACTTCTCCTGAAATCCTGGGATTTCATGAATGTATCAAATTTATGATACCATTCCCTTGGTGCCTGTTTGAGCCCATAAAGACTCTTTTTCAGCTTGCATACAAGCTTCTCCTTTCCATTCACCCCATAAAGACTCTTTTTCAGCTTGCATACAAGCTTCTCCTTTCCATTCACTACATAACCCTCTGGCTGTTGCATATATATCTCCTCATGGAGATCACCGTGACGAAAAGCAGTCTCTTCACATCCATCTAAATCAAATCCAGATCATCATGAGCAACCAAAGCTAATACAGCTCTAAGTGTGGTCATTTTGACCATTGGAGAGAAGATCTCATCAAAGTCCATGCCATATTTTTGCTTGAAGCCCTTAGCCACTAACCTGGCTTTGTATCTTGGCTTTGCATCAGCAGGTGCAACTTTGAGCCTGTAAACCCACTTGCATGGCAAAACCTTCTTGCCTGTAGGCAAATGCACCAACTTCCATGTTCCATTTTTGTGCAGAGAATCCATCTTTGACTTCATAGCACACTCCCAAAGAGCCTTGTCTGCCCTCTGTAAAGCCTCCTTTTATAACATGAGGGCTCCCCACAGTCAGTGAGCATCAAGTAGTCAACCCCTGGAACAAACCTGTCAGGGGGTCTGGAGTGTCTTGTGGACCTCCGTACCCAAAGAGCCTTGTCTGCCCTCTGTAAAGCCTCCTTTTATAACATGAGGGCTCCCCACAGTCAGTGAGCATCAAGTAGTCAACCCCTGGAACAAACCTGTCAGGGGGTCTGGAGTGTCTTGTGGACCTCCGTACCCAATGATCATTATTTGCAGGTTGCTGTCCAGCCTGCATATCACCTATTGGTGGCTCCTGTTCCATGCCATAAGGTTGAAAGATCATGCCCGGTATCTCCTCTAACTATGGGATATCCATAGGGATATCTTTTGCCACCTCTGGCTGTCCATTTGGACCATTTTCAGCACCATTTAAGGGCTGGTTTTGTTGCTGTAATGGCTAATTTACAGCCCTTGGTTGTTGTCCATGATGTCCATCATCATCAAAGACGACTCTGCTAGGCTCTTGTTGCCTTGCAGGCTCCTTATACATGCATGTTTCATAAAAAATGACATCATTGCTGCATATAATCTTTCTATTCACTAGATCCCAAAGTCTATACCCCATTTCACCTCTGTCACCATATCCTAAGAATATGCATTTGTGAGACTTAGGATCAAGTTTGGTGCATGTTTCCCTGCGTATGTGCACGTATGCAACGCAACCAAACACTCTCAAGTGCTTGTAGGACGGAGGCCTCCCTATCCATACTCTCAAGTGCTTGTAGGATGGAGGCCTCCCTATCCATACTTCCTCTGGCACTTTCCCACCAAACCTCGTGTTACCTGTTTATAAGATGAACGGATGTTATAACAGCTTCAGCCCAAAAACCATGAGGTAACGCAGCATGTGGTCCTGTTCATCCTCTCTGCTGTCCTGTTTTGTGGAGGATCATAAGGAGTAGAGAGCTCCCTTTTGATGCCTTTAGCATCACAATAGTCCTGAAACTATTTGGACATATACTCTCCACCATTGTCGGAACGCAAAGCCTTCAGTGTTTTGCCAGTTTGATTCTCAACATGAGCAACAAACTTCTTAAACACTGAGAATGTATCACTCTTCAAACGAAGAGTGATAAACCCACACCTTGCGTGTGGCATCATCAATAAAAGACACAAAATATTTTGCCCCTCCCAAAGAAAGCTGAGGCATCTCACATACATCTGTATGCACAAGCTCTAATTGAGCATCTTTCTGTCCAAGAGCTTTCTTGTGGGGGCACTGGAGTTGCCTGCTGCTCACAAAACTGAAAACTTGAGAACTTTAGAGAAGGTAAGTAACCAAAACGAGACAATTGCTCCATTCCTTTGACACTCATGTGTCCCAACCAGCTATGCCACATAGAGATTTCCGGCAGCTCGGTTGCATTTATATTAGCATGGTGACAAACATTAGCATGCATCAAGTAAAGAGTGTCCACCTTAGAGCCTCTGGCAACAACCAGTGAGCCCTTACTAATCTTCCACTTTCCACCACCAAATGTGGTAACATAACCAGCATCATCAAGCTGTCCAGTAGAAATCAAGTTCTTCCTGATCTCAGGCACATGCGACATCATGGAGCATAAGCTGTGAGCCATCTGAAAACACAAGCCTCACATCACCTCTACCAAGAATCTGGCATGCATGGTTGTCACCCAAATAAACTACTCCTTCATTGCCAGCAGTATACCTGACAAACAAGTCTCTATAACCTGTGACATGAAAGGAGGCACCTGAATCAATAATCCATGAGTGCATACCATGACCATCTCCTGCAAGGAGTGAATGGGCATCAAGTGAAGACATGAATAGGACTTCATCCTCACTGTCACCTGCATGTGAAACATTGACACATTGACTTCTTCAATCTTGACTCCACTTTTGCCCTTTGGCTTTGCATCTTTGGCTTCATCTTCATCTTTGTCTTTGCCTTTTCCCTTTCCTTTTGATCATTCTTCCATTTGTAGCATTGCTTTTTGAAATGTCCCTTTTTGCCACAATAATGGCATTCCAAGTCCTTTTTGGAGCGGGACTTGCTCCTTCCCCGTTCTTGGCTCTTTGCTGGGATCTCCCACGTGCATTCATTGCATTGGACTTTCCAACAGAGTTGTTCTTCCTGTTCATCTCCTCTTGAAGGAGAGCACCCGCCACATCTGCATATGACAGCATAGCATTTGAATTGCTAGTGGCTGTCCTGAATATGTCCCAACTCTCTGGCAAAGTGCATAAGAGAAAGGTGGCTTTGAACTCATCGTCCATTGCCAACTTTTGATTGATGACCTGGCTGACAACACCATTAAACTCATTTAGATGGGCTGTCATAGATGCCCCTTCCTTCATTTGAAGACCTATGAGTTTCTTCAACCAATACACTTTGCTTGAGGCACTTTGTTGGGCATACAAGTCCTGCAATCTTTGTTGGGCATACAAGTCCTGCAATCTTTGCCACATTCCCCAAGCTGTCTTCTCTTCACGTATGCTGAAAAGTAAAGTGTCTGACACAGACAACATGATGGTGGATCTTGCCAGCTCATCCATATCTTCCCATTCTTCAGCAGAGTAAGAGAAGCGAACATTACACCCCTTTCTTTGATGGGCTTGTGCTGCTTCTTCTGGAGCAACACATTATAGCACTTGGTTTGCCAAATGTCATAATTATGTGAGCCTTCAAGCTTTTTGATGTGAAGTAATGAAGAGCTCTCACCTATGGTTGCCACAGCAATATGCAACCTTTGGCACAGTCAATGCCTGACTCCCTACAAGATGTGCAAACACTGCACCAAAGCACACAAAATGCTCACAGCTGTTCTCCCAAAGTTTATCTCCCACTACGGAAGCACGAATGCAACTCTCCTCCCACTGGATGTGATAAAATCACCAAAATCTGGTTGCCTGCAGATTTATGACAGCACCTTAGATGTGCTTTGTTCCCCTTCCAAAATATTGTACAGTAGTACTAAGTGCTCACCAATGATATACCAAATCTGTACCGGCAAGTATAGCAGTTGAAAATAGCCTTTTCCTCACTCAAATCAATGTACAGCCATGCCAAAACTTGTACAAAGTTGTACCAAATCTGTACTAGCAAGTACAGTAGCAATAAATGCTCTCCTGGCTATCCAAATGAGTGAAAATCAGACCTTGACAGTCCTCACCACTGCATACAACAGTCCTGGACAGAAATTGGGCAAAAGCCCCTTGACTGCAAGTGGATTTCTGAGGGTTCAAGGCATAAAAGTCTTCCCTGCTACTTTGCCAAGCTTAACAAGCACAAAATCTTGAAAAGCCCCTTGATTCAAGATCAATTTCTGATCATGAATGGTACATTAATGCACATGAAAGGCATCCAGAGTCTTCACAATGCTTCCCCCTGGCCACATATACATCCAATACATAAAAGCCCCTTGATTTACTGGCACATTGTGTGCTTGACAGGCATCAACACATTGCCCAAAGCATCAAATGCCAGTGCCTGCATGCAAATCAATCCAATTGGCACAAAAGCCCTTTGATTTGCACTCCAATTTCCTGGCTGCAATTTAGCCCCGAATGTGAGATTGCTCACATCACATAGCATGTATAAATGCCCAATGGCACAATTACATCAAAAGCTCCAAATGTTGACACCCAATTTCCTGCAAATTGACCCGGAATGTGACCAATGTCACCCAATGTTGCCAATTTTGCTCAAAATCTGAGCCATTAGGACCTGTACCTGCTCAATTGATGATAATGGACATGCAAATCCCAAAATTGAAGCAAATACCTCTGAAAATTTTTGATTTCTGTTGTAGAAAAGGGGGGGCGTCGAATTTGCTGCTGCTGTGTAGGTACGGATGGTAGCTGTATTCGAGCAGGTGGTGTTGTCAATGGGCGGCGACGTTGGTGGAACTGTTAGGCTGTACGGTAGCGGCACACAGTACAAGTAGCAGCAGCTGCCAGGCAGTTCTGGCGGCGGAGGACAGCTATAGCAGCACTGAACAGTAGTGAAGCGGCAGATTCCAGGTGTGGCGGCAACAACGGGTAGTAAGAGGCGGCGCTAGTTTGGGCAGGCGAGGGACCAGACGGCGCTGCTAAACGCCTACGCCTCCTACGCTCTCGCAGGGCAAAGCTGGAGGCATTGAAGCAGTCGTGTGGCCTCACAGGCCAGGCGGATGCCATTTTGGATGATGCAAGCCTCGTCGATGGAGCGCTCTACGACGATTCCCAGCTTTTCCTCCTTATCGACATCAGGCTGAGGGGGGTGCGCTAGCCATGGTTGTTGCTGCTGATGATGGTGCTGCTAGTGTTCTTCCATTCAACGCGCGCTGGAAATCTGCAATCTGCAGTGCGACGCTGAAGCTTCTGTCTTGCAGGGCGACAGTGGGAGAGTGAACCGGCTTTGGCTAGCCGGCTTTGGCTAGGCCCAGTTTATGAGAGCCTCTCTGTAGGGACGAAACCCTAAAAAAGAACAGCAACTGTGTCGGAGTAGTGCTGCAAAACTAGCAGACCTCAAGGACATGGGCAGATGCTAGAACAACAGAGGTGCAACATATGCAAAGCTAGAAATATAACAGGCTCTGATACCAGTTGAAGGGAGAGAGTTAGGGTTTCATGTGGGAGACATACACAGAGAAGAAGGGAGAGAGAGAGAGAGACATGTGGGGATAAGTCAACTCACAGTATGAGTGTGTGACTCCCCTATCACACGTATATTTGCTCTAGTACACATAGTGCACTTAGTACATTAAAAGTACTAAGTGTACTATGTACTATAAAACACATGGGCTTGTACACACTATAAGGGTGGGCATAATGCCTTTACCCCAACAATAAGGACCTCTTTTTTGAATATACCATCAAAATACCCATCACTAAAACTAAGAGATTTTAGAACAAAACATGAGATAATATCCCGTAGTGTGATGACTCCCATCACATGACGCCGATTGTCCGTAACATAAATGTGATGTATACTCTTCTTGGAAAGTGTCTCGAGCGATGACCTTGCCTAGACTAGCTTTTATTGTACATGTAACTACAGGCATCATCCTTGGTGGACATGAGTCTAAGGATTTTTCATGCACAATTTCCATGAACTACAGTACTATTAAAGCCCTGCAATCATAGAGGAGCTCAACTCTCTCTCTCTCTCTCTCTCTCTCTCTCTCTATCTCTATCTCTATCTCTCTCTCTCTCTGTCTCTCTCTCTCTCTGTCTCTCTCTCTCTCTCTCCAATATGTGTGTGAGCACACACAAGATACATGTCTCATGAGACATTCTTGCATGGTCTCAAATACCCATGGCACACAAAGATACATGACTCATGAAATGTTTGAGACTTTCTTGCATCATCAAAACTCTCTCTCTCTCTCTCTCTCTCCATTGATTGCTTATTGGTACATACTTTTACATTACATGCCCTCACAAATGTGCTACCTAGTGAAAGGAGGAAAAAGCCTCCAACATTGCAAGACAATATAGGGTATATACAAACATAGAGAAGTCTATAGTAGACAAGGTGAATATGACGGTTTGAGATTCCAATGGCACTTGTGGTTGGATCCTCAAAACTTCAAGGAGGCTTCCACACTAAGAGAGATTTTTTAAAATATAGAGATCAAAGTCCTAAGATAAACTACCAATTGTGATAGCATATAGTTAGGCTGCAACTTACATGCAGGAATTAAGCAAATCACATGGAGGAGCTATGATTTTTTGCTCACACCTTTCAAAGATTGCCTTTGTGCTAGTGGAGGATACAAAATGTACAATGCACGTGGGTGAGACTCAAGGCCATAGAAATTTAACATGTTTATGTCATTGCATTTTGATTCCTTCCCAATCAATGGGTCACAATATATCAATAAGCAAGCTTAATGGATAGTGAGCTTGTGCAAACAGTTTTAGCCTAATTGTATGCTAACCTTAATGAAAACAATCCATAGTCAAGCTTAGAGCTCCTACCTGAGTCCGATGATCTCAAACAAGTAGACGATGATTGTGATGTGCTGGATGGACGGGGCGTCGATGATGCTTGTAATCACATAGACGATGGCAGAGAAGAAACGCTCGAAGAAGAACGACGAAAGATGCATGAAAGAGGAAAAACTAAATATTTATGATGTAGTCGTCGGCACTGGCGGCCATCTTGATTGGGTATGACGACACGTGTTATACTATGATACGCGGATGCTTTTTGATCATTTCACGGCATGAACTGGCATGAGTTGGTTCATGATGTGTACTAGCTTGAAGTGTTTCACGACGTGAAAGAGCTCGGAGCGATTCATGGCATGAAGCAGCTCATAGCGGTTCAAGACGTGAAACAACCTCGTTTCCTTTTGCATGAAAATGGTGATACCCTATGGATTCCTATATGCACAAACATTCCAAGGCCACACATAATGCATTCAGAGGAGTAGAATTGTACATGTGAAATGTATGAATATGTTTCACAGTGTGTATTGAATACCCCCTTTACCTTATACCCATTTAGAGTTTTTGCTTGGAGCTAGGTACTCCTTGTCACCCTCCTTCCTTTTATTGCCATGGGAACCAAGTTTGTACTTTGGAGCTTATGGGTATGTGTTGTTGTAGCCGCTTTAGTTCTGAGTGAGAACTTCTAAGCTTTCCTTCCATCTAGTGGAGGAGTACGTCTACCGAATCCTGGTGAACTTGTTCTGTTTCATGTGCATGTAAGTGCACATTTGCCTCTACCTTGTTCCACCACTTGGATCAACTTGATCTCTTGGGTGGGTGATATTGGAGGGGTCACACTCTTTTGTTTACTTGGTTGAGCAGTTTTCTTCTTCTAGACCAATTTCGGTACTGCCTTGACATCTAATTTAGTTGGGATTGGAGTTTGCTTGTGTTTATGGCTCTCGTCTGTTCTTTTGGAGGTACATGATACATTGGATCTTGGTACCCATACCTTTGCATGTCCTTGATAGTAGCCCTATGCTGCTAGTTAAGTCTTTTCTGACCCACCGCTTTTGAATGTCGAGTGGTGTTTGGGCCTATTTGGGTTTTTGCTTCCTCTCCTTGGATTGTTTCCCTTGTCTCTTGCATGTAGCTTTGATTTCCTGCTTTGACACCCACGTGGTTTTGTCCTTATCATAGTATCCTTGTGCTTGAAGCTGGACTTGGGAACCCATTGTTGTTTGACCGGGTACATTTGTTGCCTTTGTTGTGGTTCTCTTGATTGGGGATGATGTTTTGATGTGGACGCCTGTTTTGTTAATTCCTCCGCTTTGCTTGACATTGGCGGTTCCATGTCGCACATGTAATAGCCTGTTTTCCCTTATTCAATGGACTCCATATGGAAGGGTGATGGTTTCTTTACCATCGTTTAGTTGTACTTTCTGATTTGCCCATTGGATGTGACAGTTGCTCGTGCAAATCCAGGATCGTCCAAGAATCATCTTCTCTTCCTCCATGGTTCTTGAAGGCATAACAAATACCTTCCTGACCAAGGGAACATTTCTGATGGAGATGTTAACATTCAAAAATCCCATTGTTTGCGTAACAGATAGATGCACACTGTGAACCTGTGCATTAGTTGCCTCTAGGGGGGGTCTGTTTAGAGCTAACCATGTCTCATAGGAAATCAAGTTATGACTTGACCCCTGTACCAATCAATGCGATGCTCATCGTGTGACTACCCTTTGTAGAGACATTTACACTAAGTCGTGTAGATTAAATATCTATATCATCCTTGTTGTTAAGCAAGGTGAGTGAAGCCATGTTCACATGTAGCGTTCTCCCTTGGAGTCTTTGTTTTGCTTTGGCTTCCCTTGCCTTGGATTCCTCTTGAGCTTGTCTAAGTTTTTCCTTGACTAGCTCTTTCTTTTAATTTAGAAGATGCTCTTGTGTGCGCATTTCCTGGGTCAAGGGTCCATAATATTTTTTGAGTTTACTTCCGTTGATATACCCTCCATTTCTACCCCATCGATGGTTTCAATTGGGATTGAACCTTGAGGGGTGATTTCGGACACTCTAAAGGATCTAACCCTCCGTATTTCAGTTTCTTTATCTTGGTGCTTCCCACACTGTACATGAGACTGTAGGT
The DNA here is from genome assembly GCF_041138505.1 of Cibotium barometz. NCBI lineage: Eukaryota > Viridiplantae > Streptophyta > Polypodiopsida > Cyatheales > Cibotiaceae > Cibotium > Cibotium barometz. The sequence continues at coordinate 44,849,210 of NC_141047.1, forward strand.
CCCCCGTTTCTAGTTCTTTGTGTTTCAGGTTATGGTAAACCTAGTGTTTTCTCTGTAGTTTTTCGACCATAAGCCCGTGCGATGCAATTAGCTGGGCTTTATCGAGTTTTTCTAAGTCAACCAACCTCTCGACTGACTCATTCTCTGTGAGCCTTTCCTTACTGCATTACATAGGGTTGGAACTAAAAATTCCATAAGCATTATCGCATCAATGCCATAAGATAGATGAAAGGGAGTGTATCTCGTTGCTTCCTTATACGATGTACGATAGGCCCATAGTGCTGCAATTAGCTTGTGTTCTTAATCCGTGTGATTGGCTTCTAAAGTCTTCGTAAAGATAGCACATAAAATCTTGTTTGTGCTCTTTTCTTGGCCATTTTCCTGTGGGTAGTAAGGTGATGATTTTCGATGGACTACAAGGAATCTTGTGAGTACTTGTTCAGTCACCTCATTGATGAAATGTGAACCGGTCACTTACTAATTCTACTGGGTAGCCAAATATGGAAATGATTTGTTCATATAAAACCTTGGCTATAGTTTGAGCATCAGCTCTTTTAGAGGCTCTCCTCTCCACCCACTTAGTGAAATAATCCATGGCCATGATCACATAACAGGCTTGTGAGACGGATGTATTGCTGGAGTAATAGGTCCAACAATATAAATACCTCATTTCTCAAAGGTTGTCTCACAATTACAGGGGTAAGTGCATCCTGTTCTTCTGTTGTGCAATAGCAAACTACAGACATTCCTCGCATTGTTTCACAAATTCTATGGTGTCTCCGAATAACGTATGCCACCATAGCCCTGCTTGAAGCACTTTGCGAGCCGTAACTTCTCCATCAAAATGTCCTCCAACTATTCTCGAGTGTGCTTCTTCTAAAATCGTGAACGAACTTATCTTCTCACGTGCATTTCCTGAGGATATCATCTTTGCCCAGCTATTATAGTTCTCCCGTAAATCAATTGATATGGTGCGGGAAACCATGAGCTAGGTATTCTGATATTTCCTTGCTCCACTCAAGCACCATATCAATTTTGAAAAGACATGCATTTGGGAGGTCATTGTCAATGCAAGTTTGGAGGTTCTCCATTTTGAATTCTAGACATATGGTTTGCCAAAACATGTTGTATTCCTCTTCTCACCGTGACCGTAAAATCGAATTTCAGGAGTAAAAGCAACCAGCGCATGATTCTCCCCGTGGTGCAAGGCTTATTCACTAGATATAATAAGGCCTTGTGATGATGAACAAAGAATACAAACTTGTTAACCAACAAGTAATGTCGGTATTTCTTAACAACATAAACCATGGACAACCCTTCACGCTCAGTTATGGTGTAGTTTATCTCTACACGCATCATTTAGTTGACGACTGGCAAAGTAAACTGGGTAATCCAATTTGAATTCCCCAAGTTCTGCCAATACGTATCCTATAGCAAAATTCAATGCATTGATGTGCACATGGAATACAAGATCCTAGTTGAGTGGTCTCAAAATTGGTGCACTAGTTAGTGCCTTGTTTAACTTGTCATATGCATTTTGACATTCCTTAGTCCATTCAAAGACGATGAGTAACCCTTTCACGCTCATTTGTGGTGTAGTTTATCTTTGCATCATTTAGTTGAGGACTGGCAAAGCAAATTAGGTAATCTAATTTGAATTCCCCAGGTTGCGCCAAAACGCATCCTATAGCAAAATTCAATGCATTGATGTGCACATGGAATACAAGATGCCAATTGGGTGGTCTCAAAATTCAATGCATTGATGTGCACATGGAATACAAGATGCCAATTGGGTGGTCTCAAAATTGATGCACTAGCCAGTGTCTTCTTCAACTTATCATATGAATTTTGACATTCCTTAGTCCATTCAAAGATGATGAGTAGTCTATATAATGGCCTAGCAATTTCAACATAGAATATGATGAATCGTCTCGATAATACCCAACGTGTCCCATAAACCAATGTACACCCTTGTAGTTTGTTGGTGGGGGTAATTCCAAGATCAACTTCACCTTGCTCTCATTAGTGGTGGAAATACCATTCTTAGACACAATGTGCCCTAAGATTACATCGTGCTTGACCCATAATTGACACTTTAAAGGGTTTAAGGATATACGATATAATCGACATCTTTCAAACACCTTCCTTAAGCAAGCCCAATGATCAATCCAGCGTGAGTGTGTACATAGATCATCAATGAGCACCTCCAGCCACTTTTGCAAGTAGCCTTGAAGGCCGTGCACATCAGTCGTCATCATTGGAAGGTTGCTGGGAAAATGGTGAGGCCAAAAGGCATAACCTTATAAGCATAGGTCCTCCACATTGTGTTGAAGGCTGCCTTGTGTTGGTCTTCTAGTGCTATGGACACCTGATTGTAGTCTAAAAGCCCATATAACAAGCTGTAGGCTTTCTCGCCTGCCACCCGTTCTAATACATGTATATAGTAGTGGGTAATGGTCTTTCCTGGTGGTTGCATCATTGACCTTTTTATGATCGACATACAGACTCTTAGTTTTCCATTCTTCTTTAGCAGCACAATCACGATTGGTGAAAGCCAATCTATGTGATCAATCTCATAGATGAAATCCGCCAGCGAGATGAGTTTATCAATTTTCTCTACAATCGCTGCATATTTAGATTTCATCTGATACGATTTTTGCTTGGATGGTCTCAATCCTTCCATGATTAGGATAGTAAGTTGAACTCCCTCGGGTGCTACACCCTTTATTTCTGTGTATTTCCAAGTAAAACAATCCTTAAACTCTTTCAGGAAAGCAATGAGTTCTTCTTCTTCAGCTGTAGTTAAGTCTTTAGCAATGTACACAAGTTCGGTATCCTCCCTTGGCTCCTTAACTTCCTTTGGACCGTCGTAGGATGTGGATTAGCCATATAATTTCACTCTTTTAGCCGTCATTTGGATCACTTTCCTTTCATCAACGGTGTAGGTTTTGAAATGGTCCGACACTGAGAGTAAGCGTGGCTTGTCATCCTCATCATCTTTTGTCCTAGCCATCGCCTTCTTTTCCTCTCGCTCGGCTTTAGCTAAAGCCTTATTTAGTTTTCTTTTCCTCTCGCTCGGCTTTAGCTAAAGCCTTATTTAGTTTTCTTTTGGTGTATCCAGCTCTTGAGGCGTGGCTTTCTCCTCTTGTTTTCTTGCCAAGGTTATCTTACTCAATTCCTTACCTGAGTTCTTAGAAAACTCCTCATGCACCTTAGTGACTCCAAGATATCTTAGCCATTGGGTGTCTGTGGGTTTACTGTGTAACATGGCATTTCGTCGAGCAATATACCTCTTTTGTTTTCACCACTTCCTGAGGCGTTGGGTGCTGTTGGTATCCTTGTGATCCAGACCCTTCTGTGATGGAGGCTTCATCCTATGTTTCCTCTTGATTGCACATCTACCATGCACACTGAGGTGGTGGGAATGACTCTTGATTCAACGTATTTAGTTCCTCTTAGGGCAACACATCTATGGTGGCAAGTACATGCATCTAGCTTTCACTAAAGTCTGGAGGTGGAAGTGACGCATACATTTTGGCCTCTTCCTCTGTGAATTCTCCCTAACTGGTTGTGGCAGACTTGCAAGGATGTGGTTCATTCTGTGGTGACCAAATCATCTCCAAATAATTGCCCTTCCATGGGGTGTGCCTTCCACGTATAGAGGTTTTAGAATTTGCGAATCCTTTCAAATATACACTTGGTTTAATGCCCAATCGTGCACCACCTTGGCTTCCCTCATGTGAAGGGTCTACCTAAGATAATATCATATGAATCCGGATGGCACAAAAAATCATTATAACAAATGTATGATGGTAACGGAAAGAAAAGACCTTAAGCCAAACGTTTTTCAATAGCCCCATAGGTCTTGAGGATATTCCATCCAGACGATTAGTTTTTCTCTTTCTAATTTCAGTTTTTCCTAGTTTTCCCAACATCTCTTGGTGATGATTCTCACACTTGCACCTCCATCCATGATAAAAGGGCTTGGTAGCCATTATTGTGGATTGGGATTGTGGCATTCATGTCATTACTCTCATAATACCGGCCCAATTGGTTGATAGGTATTTTGATGAATTTGGGTGCTTAAGCACTAGATTCTTTTCGGTTAGAGGTTATTGGCTCTCCTCTTTGTATTGGACATTGGGTTCATTCTTCCTTCTACCCAGTCCTTGAAATCTGCCCACAATGTCGGCATGTTGCATAGCAATGGTCTTAGTGGCATTTTGACAGTTGTGGACAATATTGTTGTTGTTGTTGCGAGGCTGCCTATGTCTCTAGGTTCTTTGGCAAGTGAGGGCTCCTTCCACGTGTTTATCACATATTCAACCCTAGGGCATGAATGGATTGACAAATATAGATCTGCCTCCTTAAATATTCTTACCATGAATTCACTATGAGTACCTTCTTCAGACTCTTTTGGAATTAGAGAAGGCACATCCAATGTCCTTTCTTTAAATAGCTCATTTCGTGGATACACTGTATCCCTCGCCTTGTTAGCCCTCAATTTGGCTTCATGGCTGAGTTGACATTCCTCACAACAAGGGCCTTAGCTTCCTCAAGCTTCTTTATTTCTTCTTTAGCATTTGGATATTCTCCGACACCCTTGAGGGTTGCTGGTCTCTCTTTTGGCTGCTTATCTGGTTTTGGCACTTGGTCATCTCCTTCCTTTGATTGGGTGGATTCGGTGTCAATGGTATCTTCCTCAGATCCATGACCATGGTATCAACCTTGCCCACCTTTTTCACTCTTGCCCTTCTTCTTCCTGTCTTAGAGGTTGTAACACCTCCTTCTTCTTCTTCCTGTCTTAGAGGTTGTAACACCTCCTGGGTTTTTCCCATGCATATCACTTCCATCCATCCATTCATTTACATCTATCTGATTCCTATCACATCACATCACATCTATTTATAGAATGTAAGAGAATTCTAATTTTTTGATATAAAGATTCTTTACGCATCTAATTAGGCATAAAGACAACTTTAGTAGGAATAACACTTTTATAAAGATCCTTTTATGCATCTATTTAGGCATAAATTCAATTTTAAGGAAAATAACACTTTCGAATTAAAAATAAACCTTTTATGCATTTTACTATGCATAAATTCCATTTTAATGAGAATAACACTTTCAAAATAAAAATAAATCTTTTATGCATAAATTCAATTTCAATGAAAATAATACTTTCAAAATAATAAAAAAATCTTTTATGCATCTTTCTATTCATAAAATCAAAATTGATAAAAATAATTCTTTTGAATTAAAAATAAAATTCTTTATGCATCTATTTATGCATAAAGTCAAAATTGATGAAAATAACTCTTTTGAATTAAAGATAAAATTCTTTATGCATCTATTTATGCATAAAATCAAAATTGATGAAAATAACTCTTTTGAATTAAAGATAAAATTCTTTATGCATCTATTTATGCATAACGTCAAAATTGATGAAAATAACTCTTTTGAATTAAAAATAAAATTTCTTTATGCATCAATTTATGCATAAAGTCAAAATTGATGAAAATAACTCTTTTGAATTAAAGATAAAATTCTTTATGCATCTATTTATGCATAAAATAAAAATTGATGCATAAAGTCAAAATTGATGAAAATAACTCTTTTGAATTAAAAATAAAATTTCTTTATGCATCAATTTATGCATAAAGTGAAAATTGATGAAAATAACTCTTTTGAATTAAAGATAAAATTCTTTATGCATCTATTTATGCATAAAATAAAAATTGATGAAAATAACTCTTTTGAATTGAAGATAAAATTCTTTATGCATCTATTTATGCATAAAATCAAAATTGATGAAAATATCTCTTTTGAATTGAAGATAAAATTCTTTATGCATCTATTTATGCATAAAGTCAAAATTGATGAAAATAACTCTTTTGAATTGAAGATAAAATTCTTTATGCATCTATTTATGCATAAAGTCAAAATTGATGAAAATAACTCTTTTGAATTGAAGATAAAATTCTTTATGCATCTATTTATGCATAAAATCAAAATTGATGAAAATAACTCTTTTGAATTAAAAATAAAATTCTTTATGCATCTATTTATGCATAAAATCAAAATTGATGAAATCAAATCTAATAGGAATAACACTTTTAAATAGAAAGAATTTCTTTATGCATCTATTTATGCATAAAAATCAATTTTTATAAGAATAACACTTTTATAATAAAAACATTCCTTTATGCATCTTTCTATGCATAAAAATCAAATTTAATAAGAATAACACTTTTGTAATAAAAAAAATCCTTTATGCATCTTTCTATGCATAGAAATCAATTTTAATGAGAATAACACTTTTGTAATAAAACAAATTCCTTTATGCATCTTTCTATGCATAAAAATCAATTTTAATGAGAATAACACTTTTGTAATAAAACAAATTCCTTTTCGCATCTTTCTATGCATAAAAATCAAATTTAATGAGAATAACACTTTTGTAATAAAAAAAAATCCTTTATGCATCTTTCTATGCATAGAAATCAATTTACTGAGAATAACACTTTTGTAATAACACTTTTGTAATAAAACAAATTCCTTTTCGCATCTTTCTATGCATAGAAATCACTTTAAATGAGAATAACACTTTTATGATAAAACAAATTCCTTTATGCATCTTTCTATGCATAAAAATCAAATTTAATGAGAATAACACTTTTGTGATAAAAACAAATCCTTTATGCATCTTTCTATGCATAAAAATCCAATTTAATCAAAATAACACTTTTGTGATAAAACAAATTCCTTTATGCATCTTTCTATGCATAAAAATCCAATTTAATCAAAATAACACTTTTGTGATAAAACAAATTCCTTTATGCATCTTTCTATGCATAAAAATCAAATTTAATGAGAATAACACTTTTGTAATAAAAAAAACTCCTTTATGCATCTTTCTATGCATAGAAATCAATTTTAATGAGAATAACACTTTTGTAATTAAAAAAATTCCTTTATGTATCTTTCTTTGCATAGAAATCAATTTTAATGAGAATAACACTTTTGTAATAAATAAAAATCCTTTAGGCATCTTTATATGCATAAAAAACAATTTTAATGAGAATAACACTTTTGTAACAAAAAAATTTCCTTTATGCATCTTTTTATGTATAAAAATCAAATTTAATGAGAATAACACTTTTGTAATAAAAAAATTCCTTTATGCATCTTTCTATGCATAGAAATCAATTTTAATGAGAATAACTTTTTTGTAATAAAAAAAATCCTTTATGCATCTTTCTATGCATAACAATCAAATTTAATGAAAATAACATTTTTGTAATAAAACAAATTCCTTTATGCATCTTTCTATGCATAGAAATCAATTTTAATAATTAATATCAGTGATATCCATGCATATTCATAGGTGAATATGTACATGGAGTAATTAGAATATTTCTTTTAGATGCAAAAATGATGGGAATTACTCTTTTGGAATAACATAAAAACAAACTTTCTTTTTCATAAAATTTTAAAAAATTTTACCATAACCTCCTTTGTATGCCTGACTATTTCTTATTTTTATCATTCTTTATTTAACTTAAATTAATCCAAATTAGATTTATAGAACTCTAATCTACATAATTTTCTAAATTCAAGAGAGTAAACAATAATAAGAGTTTAATTAATCCTTTAGTTAATCTTTCTAGGATTGAGAAAGGTTGGAATGTAAAGAGGAGAAGGGGGTGGCCTTTTTATAGCATTTGAATTTAATTCAACATCTGCAAAATATAAAAATTAAGAAAACCATAGATTCTTCATTAAACAAGTAAGAAAATTAACTTACATGGAGCTTGTAAGCTCTCCTTTGGCTTGAGGGATTGAGGGTTCTACTCTTGTTTGAAGCAAGAGTGGCCACCAATTCACCTTGGAGAGGATTAGGCCAAAAACAATTGAATTTTTAAAAAATTCAATGTAGATGGCTTAGGACAGGAGCAGAGTAACAGTGCATAAACACCATTAAGCTTTTACAAAGGGGGAGGCTTCTATTTATAGGAAAAAGTAAGCCTCTAACCAAGCAAATTGATTCTAGAATTTTCCAGATCAGTTTGGTCAATTTTTGAACATTTTTGGGTCAGTTCAGCTTACTTTATGGATCTAGTTTTGGAATAGGAGAGAGGAGAGATAAAAATATCTCATTTTATTGATTAAAAATTGGGGATAATGATGAGAAAAAGGTGCCTACTTCATGAGGGGAGATCCCCACATTGAGGTGTCAAAATTTAATTTTTTAATTCTTTTCTTTGGTCCTTAGTCCACTCTTCATCTTATGTGAGCATTTACTCTTTTTTGGGGGGTTTTTCTTTTATTCTTCAATTTATCTCCTCCCTACATTTGGATTAATCTTATTGGTCCATAGGAACCTTAATTTTACCATAATCCAAAAAATTCTGAAAATCTGGACCCTTAGGCTAAGGTCCTTTATACCTATTTTTAATTAATTCCAATCACACATTGGAAAGTTCTTTTTGAATTTCTGTTTCAGAGGAAACCATTTTAGACACTAGGAGGATTTTTATATCCAAAAATATCTCAATTTTGAATTACCTCCCTCTAGACATTTTCTCTCTCCAGGCCAAAACAGGGTAAAACATGACCTTTCTTTTATTTCAGAGAGGGGAATAATTATAAGATCAGAAGGGGAGGTTCTTACACCTGCACACTTCAAAAGCTGGAGTGAGGAATCTTACATTCACAGAAGGGCCAAGCTTTTGCACGATTTAAGGATTGGCACGTGATGGTGGCGAAAGAGTCTGGATTGCAGAGGTAAAGACTCTTAGGGCTGACAAAGGGGGTGAATTCTCTTTGAATGCTTTCATCAAATTTTGTGCAGATCATGGCATCAAGAGGGAACTGGCCAATACAGGATTGCCTTTTAGAGAATGGAGTTGTAGAACGCAAAAACAGGACTGTGGTGGACATGGCGAGGATCATGCTAGAGCATCGTGATCTTCCTCGTCCACTTTGGGGAGAGGCTGTGGCAATGGTTGTCCATACCCTCAACCGGTTTCCATACCCTCAACCGGTTTCCAATGACTTCAGTACCTAATATGACTCCGTTTGAGGCATACTTTGGCAGAAAACCTGATGTCTCCCACTTCCGTGTTTTTGGAAGCGATGCGTATGTACATATTCCGAAGAAGCAGAGGGGAAAGCTTGACTCCAAATCCCGTAAGCTTATATTTGTGGGGTATAATTCTCTTTCCAAGGAATACAGATTGTATGATCCACAGAGGAATGAGATTGTTGTCAGCCGGGATGTGGTCTTTGATGAGCATGTTCCAGTATCCACTGTCGAGAGGAGCCGCCACTCTAGTCTCTAGTTACTTATTGATAACTATAATGCATGGTCTAAGCTAATGGATTGAGATTAACTAAATGATTAAACAAAAGTGTAAACATGATGAAAAACACAAAAATTAAAAATTGCTTGAATGTTGAGGACAAATAGGGCACTTACTTGCTTCTTTGCCGCTCTCGGTGAAGTCTTGAACACTTCGATGCTCAACCAACAATCCAATTTTTGGGTAATCTTCAACAAAACACAAAACAAAAAATGTTAGTCAACCAACCGGTGGGTTTGTATCCCAACCAGGCAAAATCAAGCTCTAGCTAATGAATCTAATAGAAGACCTAAGCCATATGCCAATCCCCGACAGTGGCGCCAAAGATGTTAACGGTTTAACATGCTACCTCACAAACACAAGAGAGAAGAAGAAGAGAGTGCTTTACAAGGGTCGAATTCGGTGACTTGCACTTGGCCAACTCTATCAGGGTTAACTCCCCGATGTGAGGCCGCTAGAGGCTCACTCTACGCTCTCCTTGTGTCACCCAAAGAGAGATGCAACCAATCTAGGTAGGAGTAAGAGGGAAGAAGCTATGGAGAGCTCAACCTCTACCTCTACCTCTACCTCTACCTCATCCCAATTATATGCAAACAAGACAAGGTGGAGATCAATGAGAAGGGAGTGAAGGAAAGAAGAAAAAGCAACTCCATTCCTATTCACATACACCAACAATCACAAGCAAGAAAGCATCACAAGCAAGCAAACTACCATAAAATCAAGAGAGAGTGAGAAAGAAAGCAAAAATCAATTGAGACAAATGGGATTGTCCCTTTTCATATTCCATAAAATGTCTTATATACATGAGTTCACTTTTTACAATGGCCAGCCGTCCAATTACAAATGGGGGCCCAAAACTAGTCTTCCTAGTTTAACTAGCTCTATGTACATCAATTCCTTTATGACCGGCATTACACAAGTCATAAGCTCGGTCATCCCTTGTCTCATTTACAATTAGCACTTAGCGCGGTTACAAAAAGATGGATTACAAGAGTGATGTGGTAGCCACATGAAAGGTCATGTTAACCAAAGTGGTTAACATACCCCCCTCCCGATTGTTGCAGGTCCATCCTCGGAACTGGTAAAAAAAAGGCTATCTGTAGTAGATAGAGTATGTGCGGACGAAGTCTCATCTTGAAGTAGGGGTGGGAGGGGCTCGATGGAAGACGCGGGGTAGCTCATCTAGAATGTGGTCTCCATCATGTCTTTGAAAGTCTAGAGCCACCAACCAGGCATCCACATGACTCGTTCATAGTAGCCAAGGAGCTGCTTGAGTGTGGGCCCTGAGTGTGGGCCCTTTGTTGATGTCAAATACAAAGCCCTGGGCTCCCTCAACGTAGTGGTCCCATGTCGGAAAGGTCTCCAGCAAAGCGATGATAAGGTTGAAGAAGCGGATGGTTGCAATCACTGCTGGGTCTGGGACCTGGTTGTAACAGTGGAGAGTGAGAGAGAAAGAAAAACTCAATTGAGAAAAATGGGATTGTCCCTTTTCATATTCCATGAAATGTCTTATATACATGACCTCACTTTTTACAATGGTCGGCCGCCCAATTACAAATGGGGGCCCAAACTAGTCTTCCTAGTTTAACTAGCTCTATATACATCAATTCCTTATTATGATGACTGACATTACACAAGTCATAAGCTTGGTCATCCCTTGTCTCATTTACAGTTGGTGCTTAGCACGGTTAAAAAAAAGATGGATTACAAGAGTGATGTGGTAGCCACGTGAAAGGTCATGTTAACCAGAGAGTGGTTAACAACACTGCTCATCCTATTGCCCATGTTGGAGATGTGCCATTGTCTATGCAGCATGGTAAGGTGAAGTACCTTGAAGATGTACCTCATGTTTGTGAGCCCCCTGCCCCCTCCGGGGCTCCTACCGGCGGCGGAAGCGGCGTCGGCCTCTCACACGGGGCAGGGATCCACACTTGGGGCCTTGCCCGCGGATGTCCGGATGCTAGCCCGGGCGGTTCCTCCGAAACCGGGACCGGAAAGACCCCCCTCACCCAGAAGGCACGTGCGATTCCGCCATGGGAAAAATCTTTCTAACAGGGGAATTATTCTAACGAGTCAAAATCTTAACTAGCTAAACTGATCTGACCGAACTTGAAGTCACATGGTCAGATCAAGAAGAGACTTGCACTTGGTCCATGGAATCATCGCTTTTTCCCTCATTTACGAGGCACAACCGCTGATCCCCTCCCACATAACAAGGTCTTCTTCGGATTTAATTTAATGTAACTAATCGTATCTAATTATTTCACAGGAATCCTCTGATCTAGCATCCGGCCCATGGGTTAGCCAACCACCCATTGTATTGGTGGGACTCCTTTATAAAGATTAGGTTATGTTTTTGCCCAGGTACCGAGGAAACGAGTTTCTAGGCCCCCTAGCCGGCTATTCATGCAAAATTTAAGGTAGGCATGATGCCACGTACACACCCAATATGAAATTGCCATTTATAACAAATTCGACTGGCTTTAAAATAATCCTTCAATAGAAATCATAATATTTCTGATCATCATTTTCCAAAATTTTGAGTCCATTATATTACAAAATGTATCCTCTGGACTCTTCGTTGAAGACTAGAGCTGGCCAACCAACGAGATCGAGTATCAAAATTTGGTTCCCAAAAATCTTTCCTTTTAGTCCATCCGAAATCTTCCTCGACGTTCGCATGGGTGTCCTAGTCAAAACCCTCTAGGATTCTCCTTAGGTGTCCTAGCACTTCACTCAGGGACCGCTTCGTCGGTCCTCACCCATCGTACTGGAAGCACATCATTTTAACCGTACCGAGGCTGGTCAAGACCTTGGCAGGCTTTGCCGCGCAAGCGACGTCCCTTGACGACTCCTCGCCAACTGTTCCAAAATGAACCTTCTCTTAGTAAAACACATATGCCAAATGCTTCCTCCAGCATTCTGGCATAAAACAGTTCTTTGGATGAAAAACAGAGGTTCCAATGCAAGTAAAATTCTCAGTTCGAGATTGGTTCCACAAAACCTTTTTTCCATAATTCCCGGTTTCATAATGAGGATCCTTGATCTCTCATGAGGGTAATCTACCCATCATTTTGTCTGTTTGTCCAACTAGATTCTTGGTGAGTTTGGTCAAAGGAAAAACTAGTTTAGTTCCGGTAGTCTATTCTTTGTATTTAGGAACTGGAATTGGTCATGAAGTTTTTGCTTTCAGATCGAGAGATGTAGGTTTACTGTCCGTCCCTCTCGTAGTCTAACCAAATTCATTTGGTTTAGTTCCAACAAGGATTACGTCTAGTTTTAGGTAAATATCAATTTAGTGATTTTACCAATTAAAATATCCAAGATATTCTTTCTACCACATAATTTCTCGACCTTAATTCATTAGTTAGAATTATGGTGGAAATTCATCTTTTGACACAAATTAATTCAAATCCATCTTTTCTTAAATATCATAAAAATTATTCTTTTAACTGAACACCAATTACCTATTTTTTTAATAAACTTGAAATCCCTCTTTTTCTCATTTAATGAGTGCAATCCAGTTATCATGGGAATTCTTCTTTTCCCGTAAATTAAATCTATCTAAAATTCTTCTTAAAAATTACATAAAAATATCCATTAATTTCATTAAGCTAGAAATTCCACTTTTCTCATTCAAATGATTGAATTCCAAATATGGTGGGAATTCCTCTTTCATCATTGAAATTTATCTATGCAAAAAGATAAATTTAACTAAATTTTCTCTTAAAAATTAAATAAAAATCTCCATTAATTCCTTTACACTAGAAATTCCACTTTTCTCATTTAAATGGTTGAATTCCAATTATGGTGGGAATACCTCTTTCATCATTTAAATTTATCTATGCAAAAAGATAAATTTAACTAAATTTTCTCTTAAAAATTAGATAAAAATCTCCATTAATTCCTTTACACTATAAATTCCACTTTTCTCATTTAAATGGTTGTATTCCAATTATGGTGGGAATTCCTCTTTTATCATTTAAATTTATCTATGTAAAAAGATAAATTTAACTAAAATTTTTCTTTAATTTTTAAATAAAATATCCATTATTTTAGTATTCCAAAATTTTCTCTTTCCTCATTGGAATACATGGAATTCTATTATCATGGAAATTTCTCTTTTATCATAAAAATGAACTACTAGAAATTTTTCTTTTTCCTAATTAATTATTTATATATAAACATAAAAATCAAATTTTCCATGGTTATGATGATGAAAATTATTCAATTAATCTAGGATGATTAATCCTAGAATATGGTAGTAAGTCCTCTTTTCATATTATGATTGAAAATGAATTATGTATTAATTTTTTAGAAATTTTATCATAGCTCCGCTGCTGCTAATAGTGATAATTTTTTAATAATTTTGAAAGCATAAAGTTTAGTAATACCATATGATAGAATAAGTATCATGAGGATCAATATCCAATTATGGACTTGATTCCTAAGTTTTTCATAAATTAAGTAACATAAAAGCATTAAAAAGCCACTTCTTTGGCCTCTAATTTGACAAGCATAGAAATTACTTTTAGATTTGAGAATTGCTTCATGAGAAGCATCATTTGAATATAGAATAGGTCATAGGAATGACCATTCTTTGGGGGGGAGAGAGATATGCTTAAAAAAATATTTTAATTTAAGCATAAATGTAAAATTTATAAGATTTATCACTAAAATTCATTAGAGATTTCCAATTGCATTAAAGAGCCATTCAATTGAATGCTTCTCAAGCTTGAGAGGGGTTGAGAAGTGTGAAACATTTTGAGATTTAAGAAAAAAGACCATAAACCACACTTTACCTCTTAATTTGCTTGATTCTTTAGTCAATGGAGACGCCCCCAACCAATCAATTGATTTGGTATGTTGATGAAGACTCCAAGGAAGGTTGAAGAGAGAGAGAAGCTCCAATCTCTTCAATTTGTAGAGGATAATAGAAAATAAGCTTATCTTAGAGTAATACCTACATAGTTTAGTTCACAGATGAGAATACAAAAAACTGAGGGTCTATTTATATTTGAGGGAGGCCACTAACTGAGTCCAACTAAGTTCTAGAATTTTCCAGCTTCAGTTTGGCTGAATTTGGACAAGATTTGGATCAGTTTGGCTCTCTTTTTTATTTGGTTTTGATCCAGGAGAGAGGAGAGATAAAAATATCCTATTATTATTTAGTTAAAAACTCCTCCACACATGTGTAATAGGCACCTCCTTGAAGGCTCCCCCTTTCCTTACCAAGATGTCAAGAATGAATGATTACTCCAAAATATCTCATTTTTTTAGTAATATTTCATAATTTTTAACTAATAAATCTTGTACTGTCAACTCTTCTTCTTATGTGGGCATTTACTCATTTTTGGGTATTTTCTTTTATTCATTGGATTTATCTCATCCCAACACTTGGATTAATCTTATTGGTCCATAGGAACCTTAATTGGATCATAATCCAAAATTTTCAAAAAATCTTGACCCTTAGGCTAAGGTCTTCTAAATCATTTTTAATTAATTCCAATTGCACCTTGGAAAATTTATTTTGATTTTTTATTTCAGGGAAACATATTTTTGATATTTGTAGAATTTATATATCCAAAAATATCTCAATATTAAATTACCACTCTCTAGAAATTTTAGGTAAAACACGAAAAAATAATATTTTCTTGTATTGAGAAATAGGGAATGATTATAGGGTATTGAGATAAAGGCTTATTCATTATTCAGGCTAAGGAGGAATCTTACATCCTCTCCTACTTGAAAAACGTGAGATGTCCTCATAGCGCAAAGTGGGGGTAATCCTTTGCCAACTCTTCTTCTTTCTCTCCCAGGTGGTGTCTTCTAGAGGGAAGAACTTCCACTTTACTAAGAATTCTCTGAGGACTCTGCTCCTGAGAATCTTCTCCCGAACATCAAGGATTTCCTCAGGTTGGAGTACCATCTGGCCTCGAGTCGGAGAGATCAATTGTTCATCATCAAGCACGTGACTCGGACTGCGTACATATTTCTTAAGCAAACTGACATGGAATACATCATGTACTTTGGGATGGGAAGTAGAAGAAGTTTGTAGGCTAGATCGCCCACTTTCTTTATAATAACAGCATATGGCCCACAATATCTGGGAGAGAGACTCTTGTAAAGATCTCCTTAAGGAAAACTTTGGCAACATCCATTGCAGTGTATGTTTCTTTCACTAGAATCAGATGGGCAACTTTGGTTAGCCTGTCAACTACCACAAAAATGGAGTTGTGACCTGATTGCACTGAAGGTAATCCAGTGACAAAGTCCATACTGGTACATTCCCACTTCATCTGTGGAATGTCTAGAGGCTGCAGTTTCCCTGGCATCTTGACTCTCTCTGCCTTGACTCTTTGACACATTAAGCATTTTCACACAAGATCAAGTACATCCTTTTTGAGTCCTAGCCAGACGAAGCTTTTCTTAAGACATATAGCTTTTTATAAACCCTGGATGTCCAGCTATCAGGCTATCATGGGCTTCTCTCAGAATTCTTCCCTTTATTCCCTCATCATTGGGAATACATAGGCGATTATTATAATACATGCATCCTTCATCCAATTTGTATCCAAGAACTTGACTCATTTCTTGAGGAGTCTTGCTTTCCTACATCAGAAGGGTAGTAATAGGGGCAAAGAATTTGTCTTGATTTTCTCCTTTGCTTCACCGATCAATGGATTTGACACCACTGTAATTGCAAGCAAGGAGGCTTTTTTGCTGAGCGCATCTACAACCACATTTTCTTTCCCTGGCCGATACTTAATTTCAAAATCAAATTCTTGCAAGGTCTACATCCATCTCCTTTGACGCATGTTGAGATCCCTTTGGGTGAAGATCCACTTCAGACTTTGATGATCTGTCATCAAGGTGAACCTTTTTCCCAAAAGATAATGTCGCCAAAACTTCAAAGCATAAACTACTGACCAAGTCATGGGGACGGCATAATTCCTCTCATGTGTTCTGAGTTTTCTGGATTCATAGGCTACTGCATGACCTTCCTGCATAAGAGCACCACGTAAGGCAAATCCATTGGCATCAATAACTACCTCAAAGGGTTTGGTAAAATCTGGCAACTTAAGGACATGGTTGGTGGCTGTCTTCAGCTTGTCAAAGGCACTCTGACACATTGCAGTCCACTGAAAAAATGTACTCTTCTTGAGAAGGTTAGTTAAAGGGGATGCTATCTGAGCATACCTAGGTATAAAGATCCTTCACCATCCAGTTAACCCTAAGAATCCTGTGACTTCCTTTACTGTCTTGGTGGGTTCCAGCCATTCTACTACTGCTTGGATCTTTGTGGTGTCAGGAGAAATCCCATCCTTTGATACTATGAATCCCAAGTATTCCCCCTGGTCAACAAAGAAAGAACACTTGCTCTTCTTTGCAAAGAGTTGGTGTTTCCTTAGGATTTCCAGGACCTTGCGCACATGATCTTCATGATCTGCACCATTCTTTGAGTATACCAAGATATCATCAAAATGGACAAGAACAAAATCATCCAAGTACTCTCTGAGAATATCCTGCATAAGACGATTGAATGTCGCCGGGGCATTAGTTAATCCAAACTGCATGACTGTGAACTCATAATGCCCATAGCGAGTATTGAATGCTATCTTTGGGATGTCTTGCTCTTTGATTTTGATCTGGTAGTACCCAGATTTGAGATCTAACTTTGTGAACATTTGGGTCTCACTTAACCGATCCAAAAGTTCATCAATCCTAGGAATAGGATACTTATTCTTAATTGTTAATTGATTCAGTCCTCTGTAGTCATACAGAGTCTTAACGTTCCATCTTTCTTCTTTTGAAAGAGAACGGGTGCACCCCAAGGTGAGACACTGGGTCTGACGAATCCCTGCTCTAACAGTTGTCTTAACTGTTCCTTAAGTTCTATGGCCTCAGGGACCGGCATTTTGTATGCACGCTGAGCCACTGGCTAAGCTCTGGGGGTTAATTTGATCTCATGATCTACTTCATGAGACGGAGGCATCTCAGTCAGCTCTTCAGAAAACACATCTGCATACTCAACCACTCTAGTTCTTTAGCCTTGCATTTTATGTCTACTGGATTCATTTTAACGACATACACAGCTTACCTCTTTCTGAGCCCTTTTAATAATTTGGAAGCCTTGACTAATTGTAGCAGTGGGGATCCGGAAATTCCAATCCCTTGAACTTTATTCTCAGGAAGGTCTAGGAAAGAGATGGTTCCTTTGTGACAATGAATGTTAGCCTGATTCTTTTGGAGCCAATCCATTCCAAGGATTCCATTATAGATTTCCAAGGGTAGGACTTTGAACTGGCTCTCTGTTACGTTCCCATCTAGGCTAAACTGAATAAGGTCAGTCTCAAGGTGTGTGAAAAGAATCTTTCCACTGGCCAATTCCACTTGCATAGGTTTCCTTGATTTTTGATTTAGGACTAATTTACGTAAACATCTTGGGGAAATAAAAGAATGAGTACTGCCTGAATCAATCAAAAGCTTGAATTGCTTACCCTAGTACTCTGTTGGAGTTTGGAGGACTGAGAATTGATAGTTATTCCCTTGATCCTCTATTGCTGCATAGATCTATCCTTTCTCTTCCTCCACTTCCTCAGCTATAGTGACAGCTCTGGCTGCTGCAGTCTGAGGCAGAACTCTCTCTCTTTGGTTATTCCAATTCTGGGAGGGAGTTCGGAGACTGCTTTGCATGGAGGCTGCACGGTGAGCTAGCACTCTTTTGGGATTGCCCTGATTCTAGCGCGAGGGACCCTGATTGGACTGATACGAAGGAGTCTATCTTTGAACTCTGGGACCCTGGCTTCCTTGGCCCACAGAAGGAGATGGGCAATCCTTGAGCTGGTGCCCAAATCCCTGACATCTGAAGAATCTACTCTCACTTCGAAGCTCTTCCCTTTGCATTCTTGAGAGAGCCGGAGTTCCTGAGAATGTACTTCGAGGAAAAGGTCTTTCTTCATTTCTGAAGCTTCCCGTCTCCACATTCTGGTTAGGACCTTGGTGTCTCTTTTGGAGGTGGAAGGTTGGAAGAACTTCCCGGTGTCTGAAATCTTTTGAAGGATGAGGGAGCTGGCTTTGTCGGGATTTTCATGATGAAGGCTTTGGCAAAGTCCTTCGCCATTCTGACAACTTCTACCATGGATACTGGCTTGGCATTTTTGACCAGTGTGTCTAAGGGTTCGTTCATTCCCCAAATGAACATGGCCATGAGTTGCTCTTCATCTAGAGGTGGTGAATACTTGAGTAGAAGAGCGAATGCCTGATGATATTCTTCGATGGTTTTGCTCCCCTGTCTTAGTTCTAAAAATTCATTCATTTTGGTTTCTAAAAACCCGGGGGGACAAAATCTCTTCCTCAAATAGGTTTTAAGGTCATTCCAGGACTGAGTATTTCTGTCTAGATGGTTGGTGTCACAATAGTTCCTCCATGCCACCCTGGCTGTTTCCACAATTTTTAGCCTCGCAAGAGCCATTTGCTCCGCTCATTGTAGCTTGTGACGTCAAAATATTCTTCCATAGCTTCTACCCATTTCTCCACAGCCTCGCCTAGGTTCTCCCCTTCTCCTTTAAAGGGTCCTTTAAAGGGTCCTGGCTGAGTTCTATGATGAAGAGCCTTGCTGCGAACGTCGGGGTCAAGCTCTTCATCTTCAGAGAGAGGGTCTGGCTAACGGGGCTACGGCTTCCTTGTCTCATGATTCTACCAAAAATGATATATTATCAAATTTTTATTTTGATATCGTCCACGAGATCCTAAGACTTAAGAGGTTCGGAAAACATTTTCTTAAACAAGATAAATGATCTTATTGGAGATCTATGACATATGTCCGGTAACAGACTTTTCTTTATCAGTTCGTCCATAAACAATCACTTATACAACAGGGAATTTTTCTCCAGAAAACATTTCTTTATTTATATAAAAGTTGCAATATGTATATAGAGCAGCTTGGCTCTAGAAATCAAAATCTCCTCGGGAGACGCATAAGACGGTGGTACTGGGCCATAGCCATGGCCTGATACAAACGTTCCCTTACTGCCAAGGGAGCTACTATCTTCTCCTTAGGAATAAAGCGACTAAGGAGTCTATAGATTTGGCATGAAAGTCTGAAATTTCGAGGCCTGGAGTGATATAAAATGACACCATGTATCACTTTTAGCTTCATCAGAATCATTGTCAATGAGAGATTCTGCCTCAGCATCGCTGGTCGCAAGAGGCGTGTACATACTACCCTGCAAACCACTTGTGCTGCCGTCTCTCCGCTGTCAGGAAAATATAGCTCCTCAAAATGGCGTGCAGGTCTTGCTCGGCTCGTTCGAGTTGAAGCGGAAGAGATGAGATGCTCGAAGGCGAACGCAATCATGTCTTGTGAGGTGACTGGGTAAGGTCGGGAACACCTGATAAGTATGGAACTTCCATCTATAAAAATAATTTCTTTGATTAAAAAATCTTCATTAATGAAGCTTACCGAATGAAAATACAATATGAAAATGCTTTTTCTGAGTTTTTATTATCAATTTTTGATAAGAATTCGTTTGTTCTTAATAGCTTTTAACAAAGCTCTGATACCAGCTGTGAGACCCCTGGCCCCTTCGGGATTCATGCCAGCGGTGGAAGCGGCGTCGGCCTCTTGCACGGGGTGGGGACCCACACTCGGGGCCTTACCCACGGATGTCCGGATGAGAGGCTAGCCCAAGCGGTTCCTCCGAAACCGGGCCCGGAAAGACTCCCCTCGCCCAGAAGGCACGGGCAATTCTGCCATTGGAAAAATCTTTAACGGGGGAATTATTCTAACGGGTCAAAATCTTAACTAGCTAAATTGATCTGAGACTGAACCTAAAGTCACATGGTCAGATCAAGAAGAGACTTGCACTTGGTCCATGGAATCACCGCTTTTTTCCTCATTTAGGAGGCACAGCCGCGCCGCGCTGATCCCCTCCCACGAACAAGGTCTTCTCAGGATTTAATTTAATTAACGTAACTAATCGTATCTAATTATTTCACAGGAATCCTCCGATCCAGCCACCATCGGCCCATGGGTTAGCCAACCACCCGACCACTGTATTGGCGGGATTCCTTTATAAAGATTAGGTTGTGTTTTTGCCCGGGCACCAAGGAAAAGAGTTCCTAGGCCCCTTAGTCAAAGTGATTCATGCAAAATTTAAGGTAGGCATGCCACGTACACACCCAATATGAAATTGCCATTTATAACAGATTCATCTCACTTTAAAACAATCCTTCAGTAGAAGTCATAATATTTTTTATCATCATTTTCCAAAATTCCAAGTCCATTGTATTACAAAATGTGTCCTCTGGACTCTCTGTTGAAGACCAGCTAGCCAACCAACGAGATCCAGTATCAAAATTTGGTTCCCAAAAATCTTTCCTTTTAGTCCATTCAAAATCTTCCTCGACATACGCATGGGTGTCCTAGCAACCGCGAGCCCGTGCATCGCCTGGTCAAAACCCTCTAGGATCCTCAGGGACCGCTTCATTGGTCCTCGCCCATCGTACCGGAAGCACACCATTTTTACTGTACCGAGGCCGGTCAAGACCTCGCGGGGCAGGCTTTGTCTCAGCCCTAATGGCGGCCTGACGCGCTCACAACAAGAAAAAAACCAGGCTGCTCTCTTTGAAAACTTCCATTAAAACTTCAAAATCAAGTCTTTTTTGCACTAATCCTCTCCTCCTAGCTTCAAATCTCTTGAGTGCTTCTTGAAGTGCTTTGCTCTAGATTCTTTGATGTTGTGGACATACACCATGAGGTGTTCATGAGCCTCATTCTCATCAAGCTTCATCAACATCATCTTCAAGTGCACAAAGCTTCTCAAAGTGTGCTTATAAGTACTATTAGTGTTGATTAACACTAATAAGGCTTCTAATTGAGATAGGGGAGGCATTCCAAAGTGTTTCTAAACATTGAGTGTTCTTAAACACTAATGGTGAATCTAATCACCATTAGTGTTCTTAAACACTAATGGTGAATCTAATCACCAATGCAAGTGTCATTAGATTCTAGAAATGTGCTCTTAAGTACTAATCATGTTTTTAAACACTAATGGTGATCTTAATCACCAAACAAAGTGTTCTTTGACACCAATGAAGCTAACCTCCATCAGAATTAGTGGTTGGGCACAAACCCTAAGTGCTAAACCATAAGCTTCACCATCTTAATCTCCTTTTTTATGCAACATCCTTGGCTTGATTAAGGGTTGTTGCACTCTCATAAGCCTTTCTCTTTCTACTTAAGCCAAAACATCACAAATTTTCTGGTTTTCTTCTTCATAAATCAGCCCATTACTCTCTTGTAATCTCTCTTCAATACCCAATGTCAAAGGAAAACACCCAAATTAAGAAGTTCTCAAGAGAGGGCTTCCACACTTGGCAAGTTCTTGTCAAGTACAAGATGATGTCCAAAGGTTTTTGGCCATTCATCTCTGGCACACTAAGGTTATTGATCAAACTAAGGCTGAAGATATTGAAGATGATGAGAGGGCACAAGCCATCATCATGCTTCATCTTGATGAGGCTCTCATTCACCATGTGGACCAGCTTCCGACTGCAAAACTTCCGACTGCAAAGGAGAAATGGGATGAGCTTGACAAGCTCTATGGAGCTCGTGGTAAGAATTCTAAGAATTCCAAGATCTCACTTAAAATTGAATTTTTCAGCTTGGAACTCAAAGAGGGAGACGGCATTGGAGCCTTCATCTCTCACTTGAAGGGCCTTATGGCTCAACTTGCATCAGTGAATGCGAGAATGGATGAAGATGATGCAAGGGTGGCTGTTTTGCTAAAAGCAGTCAAGAAGGTGTACCCAACCACCCTGAAGAACATACCTAATCCCACCCTTGAAGGAGTCATTCAATCTTGTCTTGATGAAGAAAAGAGGCCAAAGGGAGGAGCTGAATCTTCAAATGCAACAACTTCATCGATATCGAACAAGCTTTGTCACATCAAGTGATCAAAGTAAGATGTGTCCATTGCAAAAAGGTGGGTCATTTGGCACATAACTGTTGGATCAAATATCCCAACAAAATGAAATGTAACAAGTGTAAACAAACGGGACATATCACTTCTAAATGTCCTAACAAAGAGTCAGAGGCTAACTTTGTATCAGCCTCTAACTCCACTGAGAAATTGTTTTAAATCTCAATGTAACCACACCTATATTCCTAACCTTGTACGTCTAATGTTATAAAGGCATCCTATGTCCAATACCACCTATTCCAATTTTTTTCATAGTTGGTATTGAGGGGGGTATTAAGAGACTAAGGACTAAGGTTATGTAAAAGGGGAGGAGAAGGGTGTGTGTGTGAATGGACTTATGGTCCACTAGCTCACCTATTTAAAAGGGGAGGAGAAGGGTGTGTGTGTGAATAGACTTATGGTCCACTAGCTCACCTATTTAAAAGGGGAGGAGAAGGGTGTGTGTGTGAATAGACTTATGGTCCACTAGGTCACCTATTTAAAGGTGGAGCTAGAAGGCATTTCATGAGCAAGAAGCTTAGTTGTATTTTGAGCAACTTAATAAGCAACAAGATCTTTTCTTGTATTTTGTAAGTCTCTCTCCTCCACATATTTTATCTATAGCATGAGCACCACGAAATTATAACACGCTTTATGGCGCTCAATGGAACCATCTGATTTGCATTTCACCTTATAAACCCATTTGCAACCAATGGCATTTTTGCCTTGTGGTAAGGCAACCAAATCCCATGTTTCATTATGAACTAATGCGTCCATCTCAACATCCATTGCCTTCTCCCATACATGCTTCCCAATAGCTTCTGTATAGCATGTAGGCTCCAGGTCATATATGCGTAATGCATAGCAAAGTCACGATATGTCAACCTGTCAATTGGATACCTAACCACTTGCCTAGTTTGTGGATTGTAACATTTATATGCCTTGCGATCTTGTGCATACCCAACAAAAAAACACTTTTCTGCCTTAGGATCCAACTTCCTCCTTCTCTCATCAGGCACATGCACATAAGCTATGTAACCAAACACTTTGAGGTGTCCAATGTCTGGCCTAAAACCTGTAAGCCGCATCTCTAGCATACTTCCATGTATGGCTGCTGTGGGTGTCTTATTAAGTACATATACCGTGGTGGCACACGCTTCTTCCCAATAATAGTCTGGCATGCTCTTTTCATTGAGCATCGCCCTACCACATCACAAATGACTCTATTCTTCCTCTCAACAACACCATTTGGTGAGGTGTATACCTGCAAGTTAACTGCCTTCTTATGCTATGCTTTCTCAAGAAATTCTCAAAAGCATGTAAGGTGTATTCACCACCTCCATCTGTCCTCAAACATTTTATCCAAGAGCCATATTGCTTCTCTGCAAAAGCTTTGAAGTCCATAAACTTTCCCAACACTTCACTTTTCTCTCTGAGAAAGTAAATCTAAGTCATTCTGCTGAAATCATCAATGAATGTCACATAATACAAGTTGCCTTTAATGGATGGGTTTTGTGCAGGACCCCATACATTACTATGAACTATCTCAAGAAATTCTCAAAAGCATGTAAGGTGTATTCACCACCTCCATCTGTCCTCAAATATTTTATCCAAGAGCCATATTGCTTCTCTGCAAAAGCTTTGAAGTCCATAAACTTTCCCAACACTTCACTTTTCTCTCTGAGAAAGTAAATCCAAGTCATTCTGCTGAAATCATCAATGAATGTCACATAATACAAGCTGCCTTTAATGGATGGGTTTTGTGCAGGACCCCATACATTACTATGAACTATCTCAAGTGGCCTGCTACTCATGTTGCCTTCTTTAGGAAATGGCAACCTTGCTTGCTTTCCAAACTGGCAAGCATCACAAACATGCATATTCCCATCATACTTGAATCTAGGCAGCCCACTAACAATGCCTCTTGCCTACATGTTCTTTAACCTTTGTATGTTCACATGTCCAATCCTTTTATGCCACATGTCAATGTCCTATACCACATTTTATCTTTTAGAGAACATGGTTGATTTCAACTCAAGAATCCCAGCATCCAACTTAAATAACTTGCCTTCTTTCTTGCCTTTGGTAATGACTCTACATCCATTTTTGAAATCCTCAATGAAGAAACCATGCTCGTTGAAACGAACCTGTAAACCCTGTTCCACCATTTGACCAACTGAGGCCAAACTTTTTGTAATAGAAGGCACATACAAGACATCTCCCATAGACTTTGTTTCACCATTGTGCATAACCAATGGTACACTTCCAACATGTGTGATAGCATGTTGGGTATCATCTCCTGTCTCCACATAGCCTTTGACATCCATAGGCTTCATATGTTCAAACCATTCGCCATGACAAGTCATATGGTTTGATGCTGCTCAAGTGTCATCACTGTCACCATTTGTCATCATAGATCCCACGACATGTTTCATGGCAAACAAGTGATTTGCGCTGCCATCATTACTGCTTGATGCAAAATTTCCACCATTTGCATAATTTCCACCATGTTGTGCTCTACCCCCTCTCAAATTATTTTGTTCGCAGAAACAATCATGTGCCATATGACCAAATTTCCCACAGTAATGGCATTCCACATTTTGCATAGATGTTTGTTGGCCTTGCTAATGTCCTCTTCCACGAGGATAACCTCTGCCTCTCTGAGGTGTATATCCACGACCACCTCTAGCACCATATGTAGGTTGAAAATTCTGTTGTGGTGACCTATCCTACCATGAAAGATCCCTGCCCCCTCTGCGCAACGGATTCGGGGGTGCTAGGAGCAGAAGTAGCACTTCTTACGCGGGGCAGGATCCTTCACTCAGGGCCTCGTCCACCACAGATATCCGGACAAGAGACTAATCCCTTGGTTCTTCAAAAACCGAACCCGGAAAAACTTCCCCCTATCGGAAAGCACAGGTGATTCCTCCATGATATTTGTACTCTAACGTAGTCAGGGTCATTACTGACCAAACTGATCCGACCAAACCTGTGAGTCACTTGGTCAGATCAAGGAAGAAACTTGCACTTGGATCATAGAAACCAACACTTTTTTCCCCATCGAGAGACACAACCATTGATTATTTTTCCATAGAACAATTACTATCTGGGATTTACTTCATCTATCGTACTATAACAGAATTGAGTCTCATTTTACAGATCCATCAGTCCAGCCTAACCCCATCCAATCCCACGGGTTAGCCAACTGCTAGCCAGCCAATGTAGTGATGGGATCCAATTAGGAATTTGGTTAGGTTTTGTCCCGGGTACCAGGGAAAAGAGTTCCCAGGCCCCCTAGCCAGATATTCATGCAAATTTAACGTGCGCCAGTCACACCACTTACACACCCAATATGAAGTTACCTTTTTCACAGATTCAGCTATCTTTAAAACAATCATTTAATGAAACCATAGTGTCACTGATCATAATCCTCAAAATCTCTGGTTGAATCCTTATTTCCAATCATTCCTTCATCGGTGTATCTATGGCATCATTGGCACCAGAACGCTCACCACCTCTCCACTCAAGGACCTTTTCGATAGTTCCTAGCTCATAGTAACTGGCAATATATTTACATATCAAAAATAGAATCTCCGTTGAAGATCAACAAGATCAACCAACGGATCCATATAAAAGAGCCATGGACTCATCCGTTGAGGACCACCAAGGTCAATCAACCAGATCCATGCCCGAATTCAGAAAACAACTCTTACTCCTTGTTCCAATATCTTTCCCGATGCACGCATGGGTATCGTCAAGGTGACTCAGAGCCCGAGCACCGTATGGTTAGCACCCTCTAGGATCCTTCGCAGGTGACCTAGCACTTCACTCATAGGCCGCTTCCTTGGTCCCTCATCCACCGTATCGGAAGCTCACCATTTTAATCGAACCGAGGCTGGTCAAGACCTCGACTGACCTTGCTACGTGAGACGTCCTCCATTGACTCTTCATCTCAGCTGTTGCAACTTCATCAGATTAGGTCTCCACGACCTCATTCACTCACAAGACGGTCAAAATACTTCTCCAGCATTCTTGACATAAAACAGACATTTAAAAACAGTTTAAAAATACAGTTTCTATAACGAACTCTCATCTTTCACATTGTTCCACATTTGTCCACATTACTTAATTCATATCCAATTCATATGTATTCCTATTCTCCTCGAATCACATCATTTTTCATCTCATCACATCTTTCCTCATTTATCCTCATCACATCTCATCCACTAGCATCTACCCATATTCACTCGCATCTACCCATATTCACTCACATCTCATCCACTCGCATCTACCCATATTCACATCCCATCACAACTCATTCATTTACATCACATGTCATTCATTCACATCTATCTCAATTTACATCACATCTCATCACATTCATTTGACATCTCATCTCATTCATTCTTATCTCGATTCACATCACATCACATCTCACCCATTCACATCCTATATTATTCATTTACATCCGATTCACATGACATCACATCTCATTCATTCACATCCCGATTCACATCACATTACATCTCATCCATTCACTCACATTGACATCGCATCCTTTCACATACACATCCATTCTTCCACATCCACATCCATTCTTTCACATACACATACACATCCATTCTTCCATATACACATCCACATCCATTCTTCCACATGCTATTCCCATTTAGTAGCTTTTTCTAGTTTGATACCGATAATGGGACTTTTTCTAAATTTCTACCAATTTCTTGGCCTAATTAAAGGTTCCTTTTCTCGAACGACTATTTCTATATTCCTTTTTAATTCCTCAATTGAATTATATTCAATATTCCTCTTTTGAAATGGGATTTACAGAAATCAATTCTACCCATATTTTCACTTTTGATAAATAATCATAAATTGAATTATACTAAAAATTCCTCTTCTTTTTATTTAATTTCTTGGATCTCAAATGCCATGGGAATTCCTCTTTTTTGCGTTTAATTATTTGCATTCCAATGTCATGGGAATTTGTCTTTTATCATCATCAATATTTCTCATAATAAAATACCCATTAATTCAATATGCTAGGAATTTCTCTTTTCCCATCTAAATGATGGAATTCTAAATGTCATAGGAATTCCTCTTTTACCATTTAAATATTTCTCATAGATAAAATAAATTTATCTAAAATTCATCTTTGAATTTAAATAAAATACCCATTAATTTAAATATGCTAGGAATTTCTCTTTTCCCATCTAAATGATGGAATTCCAAATGTCATAGGAATTCCTCTTTTACCATTTAAATATTTCTCATAGATAAAATAAATTTATCTAAAATTCATCTTTGAATTTAAATAAAATATCCATTAATTTCAATATGCTAAAAATTACACTTTTCTAATTTAAATATTTGAATTACAATATGGTGGAAATTCCTCTTTCATCAATTTAAATTTATCTATGCAAAAAGATAAATTTAACTAAAATCCTTCTTTAATTTTTAAATAAAATATATATTATTTTAGCATCCCAATTTTTCTCTTACTTCATTGGAATACATGGATTTCCATTGTCATGGAGATTACTCTTTTAACATAAAAATGAGTTACTAGAAATTCCTCTTTTTCCTAATTAACTATTTATGCATAAACATAAAAATTAAATTTTCCATGATTATAATGAGAATCATTCAATTAATATAGGATGATCAATTCTAGAATATGGTAGGAAGTCCTCTTTTCATATTATGAATGAAAATGATTTATGTGTTAATTTTTAGAAATTTTACCATAGCTTCGTTGTTGCTATTCTTGATAATTCTCAATTATTTTGAAAACATAAAGTTTAGTAATATCATATGTTAGAATAACCATTAATTGGATCAATATCCAATTATAGAATTTATTCCTAAATTTTTCATGAATTAAATAGCATAAAAGCATTAAAAAGCCACTTATTTGGCCTCAATTTGACAAGCATAGAAATTACTTTTAGATTAGAGAATTGCTTCATGATGAGAAGCTTCATTTGAATATAGAATAGGTCATAGGAATGACCATTCTTTGGGGGAGAGAGAGACATGCTTTTAAAAAAAACATTTAATTTAAGCATAAATAGAAATTTATGTGTTTTATCACTACAATTCATTAAAGAACTTCAATTGTATTAAAAAGCCATTCAATTGAATGCTTCTCAAGCTTGAGAGGAGTTGAGAAGAGAGAATCATTTGGAGATTAAAAAAAAAGACCATAAACCACACTTTACCTCCTAGATTTCTTGATTCTTTAATCAATGTAGAGGCCCCCAACCAATCAATTGGTTTGGTATGTTGATGAAGACTCCAAGGAAGATTGAAGAGAGAGAGAAACTCCAATCTCTCCAATTTGTAGAGGATTTTTAGAGGACAATAAAAAATATTATTATTTCAGTATAGTACTGGCATGGTATAGTCCTCATATATTTTTACAAAGGGCTAAGGATCTATTTATAGGTGAGGGAGGCCTCTAACCAAGTCCAACTAGTTTCTAGAATTTTTTAGGTTCAGTTTGGCTGAATTTGGATAAGATTTGGATTATAAGGTTCCCCCCTTCCAAAAATAGGGGAAACACTTAAGATAGTCCACTAAGTCTTAACTTGGAGAAAATTTCCTATTTATCGACACCTTGACCATGTAGAGATTCAAGGATACGATTCATAGGTAAGACCTAGTCCTATCCCGCAGGGGGAGCGTGGTCTTCTAAAAATCAAATCACCCATAGGTAATTGATCATAAATTGGGCAACTACAAGACTTGATTTCTAGAGGCAACGCTTTTTTCCTCATCCATGCAAGGCACAGCCCCGTTGGCCTAGTCTTCTAGAATAGAATTGCCCGAGAACCTATTTATCTAATGTAGGGCTTTCACTTAATATGTTGGAAAGCTACCCGACTAATCGGGTCCACCCGTCCGTAGGATGGTGCCGTCGGGGCATTCCATCCTCCCACTTTCCACCCTACTCACGCGTCAATTTGTTTTCTAATTAATCCTACCACACTGTTTGACATAAATAAACATGTTCCTTAATTAAGGCCCTTTTCACAAGGTTTATTAAAACAGCCTTTTTCCACTGTACAATAATGCCAAGACAAGATTTAAAAGAAAAGTTTATACATGAATCAATTTCATACAAGCCAAACCGGCTCTCTTATTCTTTTTCTTTATACCGCCGATGATCTAGAATTCGGCCTTCCAGTATCTACATGCTGGGCAAAACCCTACGGGACCATGCACCTCATCGCCGGCGGCCGCCGCCGCCGCTGGTGAGGACTCAGGCTCCATCGCTCGATCCTCCCGTCCCTCAGAGGGATGTCTACGCACTAGGGTGGGCTAATTCACCGCACTAGCCTGGGCCCTCAGAACTAGGCAGCATCATAATCACTCGCCTCAATCGACAAGCCTCATTATCCCAATGGTATGAGGGATACCATGGGCCAACTCCGGGCCTTACTAATGTCTCCGCCGTCTGGCTATACAAGCATAAGAACGGGGCAGCGTCAAGGTAGGGAGAAGTTGTACCTGTACCTTAATTTAACCAAGATAACAATCCATTTACTCACTAAACCATAGGACTAGAATCCATGTTACCTTCTTAAGAAAACAATCCTTTTCTCACACAGATTTTAGCATTTCAACTTGAGATTGCGATAAGACATTCTTTATTAAGGTATATGCTGTTGTTTAAAAGAATACAAACTTTAAATGGTAAATCAATCAAATAGATCACTGTAACAATCAATAGAGAAGCCGGGGCCATACCTCAACCCCTAAGAATGATATATAATTGAAAAACAAAATATGTATATACCTTATAGAAATTTGTCGTTTATCGTTGTCTGCTCGTATTAACAAGAGCTTTAGAACTTGACATATGAGAATAGAGTCTTCTAATACCTTGTCTTTTGATAGAAATCATCCAATAATCTCCAAGCTTTATCTTCTCTTACTCATACTGTGACTCTTCTCTCTTTCTAAGTTCTATGGCAAAATAGCCTTCTCTTACAGGACTATGGTCTACTATTCTTTCTCTACAAGAAAAGCTATGGAGTTTTGGTCTCTTCCTTCGAAAGACCATAGAAATCTAAGCTTCTTTTCTAAGATATTAGATAAGAATGAAGGGATATATACATCTCAAAATCTAGGATTACTTGCTGCCTTCTGATAGATTTCTCTTTGTGTAGAGACCTTGACAGAAACAACAAATTGTTTCGGCCATAACTCTCTGATAAAAACTCAAAATATGATCATATAACCAGTCAAAAGAATGGGAAGGCATCTGGTCTACAATTCCACATGGGCAAAATAGGCAAAAACGTCTGTATATAGCCACAAACGCGCCATCTTTAAAAACGCATTGTTTTTCTATATTTTTAGTATGCATGGACTCTAAATGTGTAAAAGTACTCTAAATATGACCTCTTATCACCTGAATTTGAAATTCTATTTTTGGGGATACTTATCTCTTTCTTATGTTCTTATTTCTTTTGAATTTTTGGAGCTAATATTTTTATTCTAACACTTTTCTAATGTTTCTAGCCTTGTTGTCTCACTCTTCTCTAATTACACTCTCTTTCCTTTATTGAAATCTATATTAAAAGAGACACATACATACATGGCTTGGAAGGGGCCTTACAATCTCCCCCACTTAAAAGATTCGAGATGTCCTTATCTCGCGAGCTGGGGTAGTATCTAAGTAAATCCTCTTGTCTCTTTCAAAGTGGTGTCCCCACTAGGTAAAAATCTTCTTTTATCTAAACATTGTTCTGAGTCCCTTATTTCATGTGTTTGGCTTGTTTTGTTGTGCCTCCAAAATGTCTATTATTCTAAAGTTAATTGGCCTTATTATCCTAAATTCATGCATCCATATACCTCTCAAATGCTATGAACCTTCGAATTCCTTATTCTATACCCCCATGTAATATGGTACTTAACAAATTATCATGGAAAAACGTAAGGAAATCAATTCTTTACGCAATCTAACCTATGATAGCAATTTCATAATCTTAGTATCGTCTTGTAGAATACCTCTATTCATCATGCACAATTACTTCACATGAATCTTGCACCAATCCTCTTCTATTTACTCATAGAAATACTTGTTGAATTCGGTTATCTTTAACACTGTTATCCCTTTTTCTTGACCTAATTTTTGCTCTAGCTGATGATTCCTTGTAGCCAGGGGTGGGCTTGACGTTCCTCTTGAATTAGGAGACCTCTTCTTGAATTAGGAGACCTCTTCTTGATTAACATGGAAGGACTCATGTCCTTCTCGACACTTTCTATATTTAAAAAACTTTATCACAGTCTCTGGCTATAATTATGGCTTCTGAAATAGAGGATGGTTTCACATTCTTGATGAGGTTATTCAAAGGTAGATTAAGCTTCCAAATGAATCGATGGAGAAGAGTTACCTTATCCATCTCTAGAGCAAATCGCAGAAGTTTAACAAAAGTTTGGTGGTATTCTTTTAGGGTCTTCCTTTCTTGGGTTAGCTCAAAAAAATTCATTCATTTTATCCTCTTGAAATCCTGGAGGAAAAAACCTTTCACGAAGGTGTAATTTCATGGCATCTCATATAACTGATTCTAGTTCTAGTGGTTAGATTGACAACAGTGCTTCCAACTAATTCGGCATTTCTTTCAATTTTTAGGCGAGCAAGGGTGAACTTGCTTCTTTCATTATATCCATGAAAAGTTCAAAACTATAATACTTATCATAGTGTCACATCTCTTGGCACTCTGGATTAATATATGTGAGATCTTCATTTTTTTTTCAGAATTACACATCTGGTGTCTTGGGATTGACACATCCAAAGATTATCAGGATTGACACATCTAAGATGATTAGTTTTCTGAAAATTACACATCTAGTATCTTGGGATTAACACATCTAAGAGCATGATCCTCTAGGAATTACACATCCGAGACCCATGTTTGTCTGAGATGGGGTTAAAATCTTGGATGATTGTCCTAGTGTAAAGCATCCAATGGATGGCATTCACACGTCAACTATTCAAACTTTAATGGAGTTATAATCTTAATAATTTATAATATGTGAACTAATGAGATATATCCTGAAAATTTCTCTAAAGAAAGTTTTGATCTATCCTTCTATTCAGTCTCTCACTAGTTTCTTAATTTGATCACCCTATGTTTTTCCTCACAAAAGGTTTTCTCCCCAATCAATTTATAATCAAATCACCCACCATCGGGTAATTGATCATAAATTGGGCAACTACAAGACTTGATTTCTGGAGGCAACGCTTTTTTCCTCATCCATGCAAGGCACAGCCGGCTGGCCTAGTCTTCTAGAATAGAATTGCCCGAGAACCTATTTATCTAATGTAGGGCTTTCACTTAATATGTTGGAAAGCTACCCGACTAATCGGGTCCACCCGTCTGTAGGATGGTGCCGTTAGGGCATTCCATCCTCCCACTTTCCACCCTACTCACGTGTCAATTTGTTTTCTAATTAATCCTACCACACTGTTTGACATAAATAAACATGTTCCGTAATTAAGACCCTTTTCACAAGGTTTATTAAAACAGTCTTTTTTCATAGTACAATAATGCCAAGACAAGATTTAAAAGAAAAGTTTATACATGAATCAATTTCATACAAGCCAAACCGGCTCTCTTATTCTTTTCCTTTATACCGCGGATGATCTAGAATTCGGCCTTCCAGCCTCTACATGCTGGGCAAAACCCTACAGGACAATACATCTCATCGTCGATCGCTGGCGAGGACTCAAGCTGGCCTATCGCCCTCTCAAGCTCCATCGCTCGATCCTCCCGCCCCTCAGAGGGATGTCTGCACACTAGGGTGGGCTAATTCACCGCACTAGCCTGGGCCCTCAGAACTAGGCAGCATCATAATCACTCGCCTCAATCGGCAAACCTCATTATCCCAATGGTATGAGGGATACCATGGGCCAACTCCGGGCCTTACTAACGTCTCCGCCGTTCGGCTATACAAGCACAGTGTCAAGGCAGTGTCAAGGCAGGGAGAAGTTGTACCTGTACCTTAATTTAACCAAGATAACAATCCATTTACTCACTAAACCATATCCATGTTACCTTCTTAAGAAAACAATCCTTTTCTCACACAGATTTCAGCATTTCAACTTGAGATTGCGATAAGACATTCTTTATTAAGGCATATGCTATTGTTTAAAAGAATACAAACTTTAAATGGTAAATCAATGAAATAGATCATTGTAACAATCAATAGATCATTGTTTAAAAGAATACAAACTTTAAATGGTAAATCAATGAAATAGATCATTGTAACAATCAATAGAGAAGCCGGGGCCATACCTCAACCCCTAAGAATGATATATAATTGAAAAACAAAATATGTATATACCTTATAGAAATTTGTCGTTTATCGTTGTCTTTGCTCGTATTAACAAGAGCTTTAGAACTTGACATATGAGAATAGAGTCTTCTAATACCTTGTCTTTTGATAGAAATCAAAATAGCCTTCTCTTACAGGACTACGGTCTACCATTCTTTCTCTACAAGAAAAGCTATGGAGTTTTGGTCTCTTCCTTCGAAAGACCATAGAAATCTAAGCTTCTTTTCTAAGATATTAGATAAGAATGAAGGGATATATACATCTCAAAATCTAGGATTACCTTGAGGCTACTTGCTGCCTTCTCACAGATTTCTCTCTGTGTAGAGACCCTGACAGAAACAACAAATTGTTTTGGCCATAACTCTCTGATAAAAACTCAGAATATGGTCATATAACCAGTCAAAAGAACGGGAAGGCATCTGGTCTACAAGCACGCGTAGGTAGAATAGGCAAAAACATCTGTATATAGCCACAAACATGCCATCTTTAGAAACGCATTGTTTTTTCATATTTTTAGTATGCATGGACTCTAAATGTGTAAAAGTACTCTAAATATGACCTCTTATCACCTAAATTCAAAATTCTATTTTTGGGGATACTTATCTCTTTCTTATGTTCTTATTTCTTTTGAATTTTTGGAGCTAATATTTTTATTCTAACACTTTTCTAATGTTTCTAGCCTTGTTGTCTCTCTCTTCTCTAATTACACTCTCTTTCCTTATTGAAATCTATATTAAAAGAGACACATACATACATGGCTTGGAAGGGACCTTACATGGACCTAGTTTGGCTCCCTTTTGATTTGGTTTGATCCAGGAGAGAGGAGAGATAAAAATATCACAATATTTTTGAGTTTAAAACTCCACCACACGTGTGAAATAGGGGCCTCCTTGAAGATCCCCCTTCTCCTTACCAAGGTGTCAAAATGGAATCATTATACCCAAAATATCTCATTTTTTAAGTAATATTCATAGTTTTTTACTAATAAACCTTGCACTCAGTCAACTCTTCATCTTAAGTGGACATTTACTCATTTTTGGGTATTTTTCTTTTATAAATTAGATTTATCTCCTCCCCACATTTGGATTGATCCTATTGGCCCATAGGAATTGGACCATAATCCAAAAATTTCTGAAAATCTAGACCCTTAGGCTAAGGTCCTTTATACTTATTTTCAATTAATTCCAAATGCACATTGGAAAGTTCTTTTTGAATTTTTATTTCAGGGGAAACCATTTTAGACACCAGGAGGATTTTATATCCAAAAATATCTCAATTTTGAATTATCTCCCTCTACACATTTTCTCTCTCTAGGCTAAAACAGGGTAAAACAGGATCTTTCTTTTATTTCAGAGAGGGGAATAATTATAAGATCAGAAGGGGAGGTTCTTACACCTGCACACCTCAAAAGCTAGAGGGAGGAATCTTACATGCCATCCACGACCACCTGCATACCTCAAAAGCTGGAGGGAGGAATCTTACATGCCATCCACGACCATTACCACGACCACGTGATGCAAATCTCCCCCTGCCTCTGAATCCCCTTTGTGAATAGAAAGCCTGATTCCTGCCATTATCATCATTGCTAGTAGATGCATCATGAAAAGAGTCATTGAGTTTGATTTCCTCAACAAGCAAGATTGAAACCAACTCATCAAAATCTGGTAAAAGTGTACTCCGAACAGAAATAGATGTATCAAAAGACTTGTACTCCTTGCCAAGACCACGCAAGGCAATGTCTACCAGATCATCATCAGGCATGGGGGCATTGATAGTTGCCAATGCATCTGCATACTTCTTTATCTCTTGTACATTATCATGGATACTCCTTCCTTTGCGCTGCACATTATGAATCTATTGTCTCAACTGAGACTTACGAGCACTAGTATCTGTATCAAACAGCTTTACCAATGTATCCCATGCATCCTTGGGATTCTCAGCATCATGTATATGTATGAGTATAGCATTCGAGATACATATAGACAAGTAATGCAAAACTTTGTATGCTCTCTCTGACCATTGCTTATGAGCTACAACCTATTGTTGTGTAGGTTGTCGGGTAGTTCGGCTCTGGCTCCACACCTGTAACAAGGTTCCAAAATCCTTTTCCCTTCAAGAAGCTTTTAATCATGTACTTCCATGCCTGGAAGTTCTTTCTATCATAACTTCTCACCCACAATATGTACTGGGTTGTCTGACATATTTTCTCAATGCAAATGCACCTTCTGCACATTTGCAAATCTGTAAACAAGCGTTCCTCAGCTCAACCACACTCTAATAAGTGTTCTAGATACTCCAAAATACTTAACAAACTTCACTTTTGATGTAGAAAGTCAAACTGATTGCATCCAAATTGAACTGACATAAGTAGTCCAAGGTACCCTATTTTGGTACGCTTTCCAAGGCTTTAAATTGCAATGTAGTGGTTCAATCAAGTGTGGATAACTTGCATTGACACCTAAACAAGCTCAATGTTGCATATCAACACCAACCAAGGTGCGTACATACCAAATTTATCAAATCCCCTTCTCTGTTTTGAGGAAAACTAGTAAAACTAGTAAAAACGAGCAGTAAAAGTGCTCTAATTCCTTTGATTCTTGTCCAAATTGAGAGACCAGGCATTCATTAGCTTAGCAATGATATCTACTAACTCCATGTAAAAGGAATTAGACCAATTGTTTAAGTTGAGAGAGTAATTAGCCGATTAATCACCCTCTGTTTCACTTATCACTGTAGACAACCTATTTAATCAGCTCATAATCAACTCCATAATGCATAATTGCTTCAACCAATCATATAGAAACCTCCTTAAGTATGTGTATCACACAATTGCTAAGCAAATTCTGAATTTAATCAATCAACCAAGTAGAATTTGGCCTCCACTTTTCAAAAAGATGAGAAAACTACTCTGTTTCTTCCCTACAGGCTACGCCACCTGCTCCTAAGGTGATTTGGGAGGTTTATAATGGTAATTGAAGATAGATATGGGTGCCCAACACTCCTAGGCATGTACACTATCCATCAATGTAGTGATTTTTGTAAAAAAACCGGCTTTAATTTCATCCACAATGGACATCACTTCTTTGTTTTTGTGAGGGCTTCAAACTAGTGAATTTCCACTTACTAATATGCATCAACTTTGCTCCAAATTCAATGTAGGGCTTGCACATGAGTTGCCAATACATTCCCATTTGCCAGCAGATACATGATTCTTTGTCATATTTGTAACTATTTGCCTCATACATTCACCACACTCAAGCTTCATGGAGAGCTTGCAAGACAAAAAATTTTCTTTGCTTTGGGCAACTCAAATCTGATGTTGTTTGTGTTTTTGCACCTACAATCTGCTCAAGGATGTTTAGTAGTCCTTACCCGGTAGGCCAAGCTCTCAGATTTGATGAAAATTGGTGTGCTCCAAGCTTCACAGCTTTTCTTCACAGCTTCTTGTCCCTCTTCACTCACTCACTCATAAACCCTAATAGAGAGCACCAAGCTCTGATACCATGATGAAAAACAAGTAGAGGGAGAGGAGACACACACACAGGAGCAAACCCTAATGTATTATCAAACCCTAACCATAGAGAGAAGCCATCTTCCTTCTCACACAACACATAAAACTATAATCCATAATCTACAACACACTACATGTGTTGTGTCCACACACTGCTAACCCTAGCTAATGTCCACACACTATGACCAGCTGGACGCAGTCATTTATGTCTCACACATGTTACTACCTAACATGCCAGTACATAGTGCAACTTTCACAAGCTGACATCGAGCTTGAATCTCAATAGATCCTTGATCTCTCATGAGGGTAATCTACCCATCATTTTGTCTATTTGTCCAACTAGATTCTTGGTAAGTTCGGTCAAAGGAAAAACTAGTTTAGTTCCAGTAGTCTATTCTTTGTATTTAGGAACTGGAATTGGTCATCATGAAGTTTTTGCTTAATTCAGATCGAGAGATGGACAAGTAGGTTTACTGTCCATCCCTCTCGTAGTCTAACCAAATTCATTCGGTTTAGTTCCAACAAGGATTCCCTTCAGATAAACATCTAGTTTTGGGTAAATATCAATTTAGTGATTTTACCAATTAAAATATCCTAATTTCTCAACCTTAATTCATTAGATACAATTATGGTGGAAATTCATCTTTTGAAACAAATTAATTCAAATCCATCTTTTCTTAAATATCATAAAAATTATTCTTTTAACTGAATACCAATTACTTATTTTTTTAATAAACTTGAAATCTCTCTTTTTCTCATTTAATGAGTGCAATCCAGTTATCATGGGAATTACTCTTTTACCATAAATTAAATCTATCTAAAATTCTTCTCAAAAATTACATAAAAATATCCATTAATTCCATTAAGCTAGAAATTTCACTTTTCTCATTCAAATGATTGAATTCCAAATATGGTGGGAATTCCTCTTTCATCATTTAAATTTATCTATGCAAAAAGATAAATTTAACTAAATTTTCTCTTAAAAATTAAATAAAAATCTCCATTAATTCCTTTACTCTAGAAATTCCACTTTTCTCATTTAAATGGTTGAATTCCAATTATGGTGGGAATTCCTCTTTCATCATTTAAATTTATCTATGCAAAAAGATAAATTTAACTAAATTTTCTCTCTTAAAAACTAAATAAAAATCTCCATTAATTCCTTTACACTAGAAATTCCACTTTTCTCATTTAAATGGTTGTATTCCAATTATGGTGGAAATTCCTCTTTTATCATTTAAATTTATCTATGCAAAAAGATAAATTTAACTAAAATTCTTCTTTAATTTTTAAATAAAATATTCATTATTTTAGAATTCCAAATGTTTCTCTTTCCTCATCGGAATACATGGAATTCTTTTGTCAGGGAATCTATCTTTTATCATAAAAATGAATTACTAGAAATTTCTCTTTTTCCTAATTAATTATTAAGTAGCATAAAAGCATTAAAAAGCCACTTCTTTGGCCTCTAATTTGACAAGCATAGAAATTACTTTTAGATTTGAGAATTGCTTCATGAGAAGCATCATTTGAATATAGAATAGGTCATAGGAAGGACCATTATTCGAGAGAGAGAGAGAGAGATATGCTTAAAAAAACATTTTAATTTAAGCATAAATGTAAAATTTATAAGATTTATCACTAAAATTTATTAGAGAGTTCGAATTGCATTAAAGAGCCATTCAATTGAATGCTTCTCAAGCTTGAGAGGGGTTGAGAAGTGAGAAACATTTTGAGATTTAAGAAAAAAGACCATAAACCACACTTTACCTCTTAATTTGCTTGATTCTTTAGTTAATGGAGAGGCCCCCAACCAGTCAATTGGTTTGGTATGTTGATGAGAGACTCCAAGGAAGGTTGAAGAGAGATAAAAGCTCCAATCTCTTCAATTTGTAGAGGATTTTTAGAGGATAATAGAAAATAAGCTTATCTTAGAGTAATACCTGCATAGTTTAGTTTCACAGATGAGAATACAAAAGAATGAGGGTCTATTTATAGGTGAGAGAGGCCACTAATTGCTGCCTAAGTTTAAGGTTGAAGGTAAGCAGAAAGTATGTGAAGCATGTCAATTTGGAAAGAAAACAAAGCATGTATTTCCACATGACAGAAATGTAAGCAGGAATGTACTAGATGTTATGCATTCAGATGTATGGGGTCTTGCGGCGGCGAAGACTATGTCTACGTAACATTCATTTATGACCACACGAGGAAAGTGTGGGTGTATTTCATGAAGGAGAAGAGTGAAGTTTTCACTCATTTTCAAAATTTCACTGTGATGGTTGAAAAACAGACAAGAAAGCATGTGAAGTGCCTAAGGTCAAATGGAGGGGGAGAATACTTCTCCAATGAGTTCTCTGAATTCTTACGAAAGAATGGCATTTAGAGACTATAATTTACATGTAGATACACTCTGTAGCAAAATGGAGTTGTTGAGCGAAAAAACACGCACATTGTAGAGATAGCATGAGCATTGATGGTGGGCAGAGAAGAATATGCCACATAGATATTGGGCTAAGGCTGTGTCTACAACAATTTATTAAAAGACTAAGGTTATGTAAAAGGGTAGGAGAAGGGTGTGTGTGTGAATGGACTTATGGTCCACTAGCTCACCTATTTAAAGGCAAAGCTAGAAGGCATTTTGAGTGTGCAAAGGCCAAGTTTTATGCATAAGCAACTTAATAAACAAGATTTGTTCTTGTATTTTTTGGGTCTCTCTCCTCCACTCAACTTGATCTAGCATAAGCACCACGTTTTCTTAACATGGTATCAGAGCTTGGGTAGATTAGGTCACATTTTGGTTGGTGTAGACTAGGTTATCCACATTTCACTTTTTGTGGAGAAGAACCCCCCAGCCAGTGGAGGCCTTCCAGCTGCTTGTGGAGGCCATATCTTGGCTTGAGTCCAACTAAGAAGTTGTAGAAGACCCCCAGGCGTTCATCTTCACATACTGCCAATTGCTGGTTTTCTCCTCTCTTTGCCGCACCATTTCTCCCTGATGAGTAGGCCGACACACTTTTTCTGCATCGCTGGTGTCGTACAGCTCATTCACCGTGTGTAGGCGATTGTGGGCAATGTGAGCTTGGGGCTTTTAAAGCCCATGACCTAAGGGCCTACTACCTAAAGTTTCAGCCCCAATGGCTGTGTGAAACGACAATGGGAGGCAACAAAAGACCAGGTGATTTTACTGATTTTCTCCATGAAAGCTTGCTCACAAGAGCTTGATAATAGTGTTCATAAACACTAATAGTGTTGATTAACACTAATGATACTACTAATCCAGCAAAGGGGAGCCATTTCACAGTGTTTCTAAACACTAAGTGTGTTCTTAAACACTAATGGTGAATCTAGTGTCATTTGATGCTAAAAATGTGCTCTTAAGCACTAATAGTGTTGCTAAACACTAATGGTGATCTTAATCACCAAAGAAAGTGTTCCTTGACACTAATGAAGCTCTCTCCATCAATATTAGTGGTTGGGCACAAACCCTAAGTGCTAAACCATAAGCTTCACCATCTTAATCTCCTTTTTTATGCAACATCCTTGGCTTGATTAAGGGTTGTTGCACTCTCATAAGCCTTTCTCTTTCTACTTAAGCCAAAACATCACAAATTTTCTGGTTTTCTTCTTCATAAATCAGCCCATTACTCTCTTGTAATCTCTCTTCAATACCCAATGTCAAAGGAAAACACCCAAATTAAGAAGTTCTCAGGAGAGGGCTTCCACACTTGGCAAGTTCTTGTCAAGTACAAGATGATGTCCAAAGGTTTTTGGCCATTCATCTCTGGCACACTAAGGTTATTGATCAAACTAAGGCTGAAGATATTGAAGATGATGAGAGGGCACAAGCCATCATCATGCTTCATCTTGATGAGGCTCTTATTCACCATGTGGACCAGCTTCTGAAAGGAGAAATGGGATGAGCTTGATAAGCTCTATGGAGCTCGTGGTAAGAATTCCAAGATCTCACTTAAAATTGAATTTTTTAGCTTGGAGCTCAAAGAGGGAGACGGCATTGGAGCCTTTATCTCTCATTTGAAGGGCCTTATGGCTCAAATCGCATCAGTGAATGCGAGAATGGGTGAAGATGATTAGTGGCTGTTTTGTTAAAAGCAGTCAAGAAGGTGTACCCCACCTTAGTCACCACCCCGAAGAACATACCTAATCCCACCCTTGAAGGAGTCATTCAATCTTGTCTTGATGAAGAAAAGAGGCTAAAGGGAGGAGTTGAATCTTCAAATGCATCGACTCCATTGAATATCAAACAAGCTTTATCACATCAAGTGAGAAAAGTAAGGTGTGTTCATTGCAAAAAGGCGGGTCATTTGGCAAATAATTGTTGGATCAAATACCCCAACAAGATGAAATGTAACAAGTGTAAACAAACGGGACATATCACTTCTAAATGTCCTAACAAAGAGTCAGAGGCTAACTTTGCATCAGCCTCTAACTCCACTAAGAAATTGTTTTAAATCTCAATGTAACAACACCTATATTCCTAACCTTGTACGCCTAATGTTATAAAGGCAACCTATGTCCAATACCACCTATTCCAATTTTTTCATAGTTGGAATTGAGGGGGGGTAATAAAAGACTAAGGTCATGTAAAAGGTTAGGAGAAGGGTGTGTGTGTGAA
Organism: Cibotium barometz; assembly: GCF_041138505.1. Lineage (NCBI taxonomy): Eukaryota > Viridiplantae > Streptophyta > Polypodiopsida > Cyatheales > Cibotiaceae > Cibotium > Cibotium barometz. Next base: position 44,891,042 of record NC_141047.1, read on the forward strand.
TGGACTTATGGTCCACTAGCTCACCTATTTAAAGGCAAAGCTAGAAGGCATTTTGAGTGTGCAAAGGCCAAGTTGTATGCATAAGCAACTTAATAAACAAGATTTGTTCTTGTATTTTTTGGGTCTCTCTCCTCCACTCAACTTGATCTAGCATAAGCACCACGTTTTCTTAACAATGGAGTTGTTGAGCGAGAAAACACGCACATTATTATAGAGATAGCATGAGCATTGATGGTGGGTAGAGAAGAATATGCCACATAGATATTGGCTAAGATTGTGTCTATAACAATTTATATCATGAACAGGACTCTTTCCTGCACAGCAGCTATACATGATGTAACGCCAGAGGAGAAGTTTATTGTTGGCAATAAACCTGATTTGTCTCACTTGAAAGTTTTTGGATATATTGCATATGTGCATGTGCCAGATGAGTTACGTACTAAGTTGGATCCAAAGGTAGAAAAATGTGTGTTTATTGGGTATTCCCTTGAGCAAAAAGGATATAGATGCTATAATCCTGCTACACGTGAATTGAGGGTAAGCAAGAATGTTGTATTTGATGAGATGAGTAGCTGGTATGCTACTGAAAAAGATGTTGTTATTGGGACTGATGTAATTGGAAACGTGGTTCCATAGAATGCAAGTCAATAATCACAGTATTTGAGTGGACCAAGAGAGTCCTCATCTAGCGGTTCTATTGATAGACCATGGAGTGGCAAGCTACGTCATAATACCAGTCCTGGAAATATAGTTGGTACATCACATAAAGGCAAAGAGAAAGTGGTTGAGTCCCTTGGTATACCTGATATTTTTGAAGGGCATTCTCTTGTTGATAGTAGACAGTCTAGTGGCTTAGAGATGAGCCTTGATGAGGAGCTTGGGATTCTAGCATGAGGACACCTGGCGTGAAGAAGGCTATGGAAGCCATGAATGCAAAGTTATGAAGATCTGGAAGAGTCAAAAACCCTGTGTAGAGGTTGACTTATGATGGTTATGTGGCACATCACTATGCTTATATGGAAAAAGTTGTGCAAGTTGTAGAACCCACACGTTTTGATGAGGCTATTGGAAATGTGTGTTGGGAGAAAGCTATGGATGAGGAGATGGATGCATTGTATGGAACTGAGACTTGGGATTTGGTGCCATGTCTTGAAGGCAAGAAAACTATTGGTTGTAAGTGGGTGTATAAGGTGAAACATAACAATGATGGTAGCATAAGAAGGTACAAGGTTAGATTGGTAGCCAAAGGATATGCATAGACACATGGGATTGATTAGGATGATACATTTGCTCTAGTTGCAAAGATGGCAACTATGTGAGTTGTGATTGTGGTGGTTGTAGCTAAAGGCTGGTTTTTACATTATGCATAGACACATGGGATTGCTTAGGATGAGACATTTGCTCTAGTTGCAAAGATGGCAACTATGAGAGTTGTGATTGCGGTGGCTGTAGCTAAAGGCTGGTTTTTACATTAGATGGCTGTAGCTAAAGAGGCTGGTTTTTACATTAGATGGATGTAAAAAATGTGTTCTTGCATGGTGACTTGCAAGAAGAAGTGTATATGGATTAGCCACCTAGTTTTGAGGATACAGGTCACCCGGGGTATGTATGTAAGCTTCGTAAGGCTTTGTATGGGCTGAAGCAAGCTCCACGAGCATGGCATGACAAGATTGTTGAATACTTGTCACTATTGATTTTCATATGGCAGATGCAATTCACTCTTTGTATGTGTGCAAGAGTGATAAGGGTATTGTGATCATCACCATCTATGTAGATTATCACCATCTATGTAGATCATCTTATTGTTGGGGATGACAACTTGGATGAGATTGTGGATGTGAAAAGTCTTCTCAAAAGGAAGTTTGAGATGAAGGATTTGGGAGATCTTTGCTACTTTTTGAGAATTGAGGTCATTCACACACCTGATGGTATTTGGCTGTCACAGAGACATTATGTATTGGACATGTTGTCCAAGTATGGGATGACTAATTGTAAGTCAATCTTGGTGCCATTAGATCAAAATGGCAAGCTTAGTGTGGATGCATGTTATGTGTTGGAGGATCCCACTATGTACATGAAGATTATGGGGAGTTTGATCTATGTCATGATCAACATGCCAGATTTGAGTTACAATGTTGGCTTAGAGAGCTAGTTTATGCAGGTTCTGTGCAAACCACATCTTGGCAGTGTGCGATGCACACTTTAATATTTGAGGGCCACTATTGACTATGCATTGTTTTATGGAGCAGGTGTACCATTGGAGGTATATGGGTACACAAATGCAGATTGAGCAGGTAGCATCTCAAACAAGATATTTATCAGTGGATTTATGTTTTCATTGGGGAGTGTTGTTGATACATGGAGTAGCAAGAAGTAGCCCACAATTGCCTTGTCGAGTATACAGAGGCAGAGTACAGAGGAGCTGAGGTGGTAGCATGTGAGGTAGCTTGGTTACGCAAGCTACTTTTGTTGATTTGGGGTTGCATGAAGAGAAAGATTGTCGTATATTGTGACAATCTTAGCAGTATACAGTTGGCCCCAGGAACCCAGTTTTCCATGCGCGGATGAAACACATTGAGGTACATTACCACTTTATCAGGGAGAGAGTCTTCGGCAGGTGACATCGACTTGGCCTACGTCAACACATAGGATCAAGTCGATGACATCTTCACCCCACGAAGGCCTTGGGAGCTGAGAAGCTCCGTAGATTTCAAGATATGCTTGGAGTTCATTAGGCTGAGCTTGACAGTAAGTGTTGATATGTCAAGCTCAACATGGGCTGACACTCACGAGGCACTTGCATGGCTGTTTGACATTTACATCACTGGCGAGTTTGGTAGCTGTGGCACCGACATATCTTCGCCAGAGATTCTACAATTGGATGATACCAACTAAAAGATCCCTGCCTCCTTCGCGCAACGAATTCTGGGGTGCTAGCAGTGGAAGTAACACATCTTGCGCAGGGCAAAGCCTCTCACTCGAGACCTCACCCATGGATATCCGAACAAGAGACTAATCCCTCGGTTCTTCCAAAACCGAACCCAAAAAAACTTTCCTCGTCCCAGTAGACATAGGCGATTCCTCCATGATATTTTATTCTAACTTAGTCAAGGTCTTCACTAACCAAACGATACGACCGGACCCGTAAATCTCATGGTCAGATCAAGGAAGAGACTTGCACTTGGATCATAGAGACCAACGCTTGTTTCCTTGTCAAGAGGCACATCCGTTGATTCTTTTCCATAGAATCCGGGATTTACTTCATCTATCGTAACATAACAGAATTGAGTCTCATTTTAGGGATCCATCAGTCTAGCCTAACCCCATCCAATCTCATGGGTTAGCCAACCGCCCAACCATTGTAGTGATAGGATCCGACCAGGCCAATCAACCAGATCCATAACCAAGTTCAGAAAACAACTCTAACTCCTTATTCCATTTTCTTCCTCGACACACGCGTGGGTATCTTTCGGTGACCCAGAGCCCGAGCACCGTAGTATGGTCAGCACCCTCTAGGCTCCTTCACAGGTCACCTAGCGCTCCTTCACAGGTCACCTAGCGCTCCTTCACAGGTCACCTAGCGCTTCACTCATAGGCCACTTCCTTGGTCCCTCATCCATCGTTACTGGAAGCTTACCATTTAAATCGAACCAAGGCTGGTCAAGACCTCGGTCGACCTTGCTATGCAAGCCATCCTCCATTGACTCTCCGTCAGCTGTTGCAACTTTATCACTTAGGTCTCCATGATCTCATTCACAAGATGGTTAAAATGCTTCCCCAGCATTCTTGACATAAAACAGTCATTTAAAAACAGGTTTCATAAATACAATTTCTATAACGAACTCTCATCTTTTCACATTGTTCCACATCATTTCTCATTATTCCACATTCTTCTACATCAATTAACATTGCTTATTCCGCATCCATTCATATGTATCCCGTCGTCCTTCATCCATTCTCATCCAATCACATCATATTACATCTTATCATATCTATCCTTGATCACACCACATCAATACATTTCCACATTGTATCTCGTCCATTCATATCACATCACATCCATCTACATTCATTCAGATCCACATCACATACATATATCATCACATCACGTTCACATCTATTTACATCACTTCACATCCGTTCACATCTACCCAAGTCCATATCACATCACATCTCATCTATCCACATCATATCTAACCAGATCCACATCACATCACATCCATTCATATCTCATTATATCACATTCACATCTCACCACAACCAATCACATCCATTCACATCCATCACACCCATTCACATCCCACATTCATTCACATGCATATCTATCACATCACATCTCATTCTCATCCATTTACATCACATCGCATCCTTTCACATCTCATTCTCATCCATTTATATCACATCACATCCTTTCACATATCATTACATCGTATTCACATCTCATCACATTCACATCCACATCCATTTTCATCATATCACATCTCATCCACATGTCATCACATCCACATCCACATCCATTGACATCACATCACATCTCATCACATCCACATCCACATCCACATCCATTTGCATCACATGACATCTCATCCACATCTCATCAAATCCACATCCACATCCACATCCATTTACATCACATCACATCTCATCCACATCTCATCCACATCACATCTCATCTCATCCACATCTCATCCACATCTCATCAAATCCACATCCACATCCACATCCATTTACATCACATCACATCTCATCACATCTCATCATCACATCCACATCCACATCCATTTACATCACATCACATCTCATCCACACCACATCCACATCCATTTACATCACATCTCATCCACACCACATCCACATCCATTTACATCACATCACATCTCATCCACATCCACTCACATCTTATCACATCGCATTCACATCTTATCACATCGTATTCACTTAGTACCTTTGTCTACTTTCGATACCGATAGGACTTTTCTAAGTTTCTGCCAATTGCTATGCCTAGTTAAAGGTACCTTTTCTCGATGGATATTTTCATATTCTTTCTCAAATTTCTCAAGTGAAATATATTCAATATTCTTCTTTTGAGTAAAAGATTCATGGGGTTTACAAAAATCAATTCTACCCATATTTCCCAATAAAATTAATAATGCTCAAAATTTCACTTTTGATAAATACTCATAATTTGAATTATGCTAAAAATTCATCTTTTACCATTTAATTACTTGGATCTCAAATATCATGGAAATTCCTCTTTTTACATCAAAATAAATTTACCAAAATTCCTCTTTTATCATTTAATTACTTGGATCTCAAATATCATGGGATTTTCTCTTTTTGTATAAAAATAAATTTACCAAAATTTACTATTTTCTCATAATCAATTAATTATGCATAATTATAAAAAAAAATATTTCTCATGAATATGATGATAATCATTCTTTTTGCATAGGATGTCCAATCCTAGAATATGGTAGGAAGTCCTCTTTTAGCATTATGCATAAAAATAAGATATGTATTATTTTCTAAAATTTTTGCCATACATAGCTTCGCTACGATTACTGCTAATTCTCAATTTTTTTCTAAAGAATAAAAGCTTGTAATGAAAATATGATAGTAGTTCCTCTTTTATGCTTAAAATCAAACTATGAATTTAAATCATAATTTTAACCATAATCATAAACTTAATTATGATTATCCCACTAGATTAAGCTAATTCCATTATTTCTCTTTTCCCAAATTGATAGGATAATCTATTTCTCATTTAGAATCAATCAAAGTAGTTTTTAAACTACTTATAAATAATCTAAAATAAATAACCATTATTTTGTTAACACAAAATCATAAAAATACCATTTTCTTAATCTCTAGCTTATCAAGCCTAGAGTTTAGCTTTGAATTCAAAGACTATCATTGAGAAGCATCCTTTTTCAAGGGATTTAGCCATAAAGATGGCTATTCTTTTAGAGAGAGAGATTTACTTAAAGAAAGCATTACAAATAAGCATAAAGACTAACATTCTCTTAATTAAGCATTAAGACTTTAAGGAAAATCTTGATTTGAATTAAAACAGTCACTTAGAAAGCTTCTCAAGCTTGAGAGGGGTTTAGAAGAAGAATGTTATTGAGAAAATTGGAAAAAAAACCATAAAAATTGATTTTACCTCCAAGTTTGGCTTGATTCTCTAACTGCAGTGAAGCCTCCAACCAATAAATTGGTCCACCAAGAGGAGAAGAGCAACTCCAAGAGTTGTTGTAGAGAGAGAGAGAGAGAGAGAGAGAGAGAGAGAGAGAGAGAGAGAGAGAGAGAGATCTCCAAGCTCCCAAGAGAGAGGAAAATTTAAAGGATAATAGAAAATATGATTACTTTAATATAATACTAGGATAGTATAGCTCCAATATTCAATTACAAATGACCGAGGGTCTATTTATAGGTGAGGGAGGCCACTAACCAAGTCCAACTGGGTTCTAGAATTTTCCAGGTTCAGTTTGACTCAATTTGGACAAGATTTAGACCAGTTTGGCTCCCTTTTTGATTTGGTTTGATCCAAGAGAGAGGAGAGATAAAAATATCACAATTTTTTTGAATTAAAAACCCTTCCACACATGTGAAAGAGGCGCCTACCTCAAGAGTCCCCCTTTCCTTATACCAAGGTGTCAAAAATGCATCATTATTCTAAAATATCTCATTTTTTAGTAATATCTCATAATTTGTAACAAATAAACCTTGTACTCAGTCAACTATTCATCTTATGTGAGCATTTACTCATTTTTGGGTATTTTCTTTTATTCTTTTGAATTTATCTCATCCCAACACTTAGATTAATCCAATTAGCCCATGGGAACCTTAATTGGACTATAATTCAAATTTTTTTGAAAATGTAGACCCTAGGCTAATGTTCCCTTATACCATTTTCAATTAGTTCCTAATGCACATTGGAAAGTTCATTTTGAACTTCTGTTTCAGGGAAATCCATGTTAGACACTAGGAGGATTTTTATATCTAAAGATATCTCAATTTTGGATTATCTCTCTCTAGACATTTCTCTCTCTAGACCAAAACAGGGTAAAACAAGATCTCTCTTCTATTTCAGAGAGGGGAATAATTACAAGAACAGAAGGGAAGGCTCTTACACCTTTACACCTCAAAAGCTTCAGGGAGGAATCTTACAATATGCCATGCCGCTTGACCAGTTTATGGGTTTTTTAGCACAAGCCACGCCTGAGCAAAGAGCTTTGGCACAACAATATTTTGGGAGAGGGGCGGGCACTTCAGCCGCACTATCGGGCACCACCACCACTAACCCTAGTTCACCTATAGAAACCCCACAAAGAGCCGCCACCAAAACCCCTCGCTTAGGTCGCTCGTCCAACACTCTCAGAGAACAATGCTCGAGTGGTGGAGGTGGAGGCAGTTGTTGTCCAAGTGGGGGCACGGATGGGTCTACGCCCCCACGTGAGCGTCCTTCCCCATCTAGCACTAGAAGCACTCCACGCTCACGATCATCGACGATGATGTTTCGACACAGCCCACACCCGCCAATGGGAAAAAATATTACACAATTGTCAATGGCAATGTGGTTTTGGATGATGTTGGGCAAGAGATGAAGAGCCGCATCCGTGAGCTTTGCCACATTGTCTTTACTAATGACTTTATGACTTTATGGCCAAATTTGGATAAAGATAAGAAAGATAGAGTCATTAATCAAATCAAGGATGAGTACAAGAGCCGACTGTCGGTAGTGATGTCGTCCCCATAAGGTGGATAAAGGACCACATGGTGGACGTCATGAAACATTGGCGGGGAGATGTGACTAGGAGAGTGAAGGTAGGAGGTGAGACTCTGTAGCCTCAGCCTTGGCCTCCTCCTTTAAATCAGCCTTGGCCTCCTCCTTTGACTCTGCCTTCAGCACCTTGGCCTCCTCCTTTGTCTCCTTTGTTGGCACCTTGCCTGCCTTGTCCTTGCTCTTGCCTGCAAATGGAAGCTTCCTCTTTGCCTTGCCCTTGCTTCCCTTCTCGGGGACTCCTTATTTAAAGCTAAAATGCTTAATAGGGGAATGAAACGGCATCTTTTTTCTCTTCTTTGATGCACTAGTGTCAGCAAAACTGGTGGAAGTGGCGAATCAGGGTCATTAGGCATAATTGCATTATTGAGAATAATGTTTATTGCCTTTGCCCGCACACTCCACAACCAGAACTCGTCTGAGAGAACAGACTACACAACAACATAAAAGTCAATTAGAATAATGTGGAATCTCTCATGAAATGAAAGTAGAGAAATTATGTTACAGTGACACAAGAAACTTACATAGCTGTCAAAATTAGTGTACTTAAAAAGGAGGAACTTTCGAAAATTTGAGACTCCGTGCCAGCCACAAGAGTGCGAATCCTTTTGCATAGGAATGGGTTGGTTGAGAAATTTCCACTCTATATCCTTTTTCAATTCAAGATATAGAGTTTCAATCAATGCAATCACCCTTGTAATTTTTTTGTCTAGCAGTCTAGTGTGAAAAGGCCAAACTTTAAAATTTAACTATAAATAGCCAAAGGTGCCTTCTTTCTCATTTTCACGCGATAGAAACCAAGCACGAACTCACACCATCTCTTTGCATTCACATGGCTACCCACTTTGAAAACTTTTGTGAGTTCCTCTCCACCACCCTATGGGCACGCAAGAGTGAGCTCTTTGTCATGTTATCTCGTGAAGTCGACTTTGAAAAGTTGTTCACCCTTGCGTCCCAACATTATGAGACGCAGATTGCATACATGGAGCAATACTTGGCTCCCCACTCCATCTCCTTTCCCCATTGCCCCAATGATCGATGGGTGCCTGTTGAGCTACTTAAATACATTCAACAATATGCCAGCCCCTACATCCAGCACCTTGAACGCTTCATTGACATTTGCATCCTTGCAGGATCTTACTGTACCTTCAATAAGCAGGAGGTGAAGAGGTTGGGGAAGGGCAATTTAGGAACTAGGTTCCTCTCGTGGCTCACCACTTTTGCGTTCCTCATCAGCGAGATGAGGATTCGGATGAGGATGCCTGCATTGTAGTTGGCAGGGTATTTGAGGGATGACAAGTAAGTGAAGGCAGTAAGAACGAGTGCTGGTGTGGAAGAGCAGCTTGTATATCATAGCACTTTCCAGAGGGTGCACAATTTGCAGCTGAACAGCCCACTGTAGTAGAAGATGCGGGGCCATCTTCCCCACACAAGGAGAGCAAGGTGCTGCCAGAGCTTGAGATCAATCTCTTGAGCACCATTGTGGTGGAAGGTGAAGAATATTTATTTCTTCACCTCATGACCTTGAAGAGGCAACTGGCTTGAGAATGGATGAATGCTTGGGCATTATATGCACGCGATGTGAGGTGGACCTTGATACGTCCAACCTCGGTCCTCACCTAGATAGTGCTATATTATCCCTTGGAGAATCTATCGCAGAGACAGTTGCTTTGGTCAAGGAAATTGTGGTTGAGACGGTGGAGCAAGCCCTGGTTCCAAAGAGGAGGAATTCACAACCTTACAAGACAAGCTAGAGGTTGAAAAGGATACCCTTGTTGCTAGAGTGATGGAGGTTGAAAAGGATACCCTTGTTGCTAGAGTGATGGAGGAGACCAAAGCACCAAAGAAGGATGAGGCTAAGTCCTCGATTGACCTCTCCGCCCCCACCAACACTTTGGCAAAAGAAGACATTGAGCAAGAGGTAATAATCGACCTTTTACAACCTAGAAAATTTGTAATTATGTATAGGAAAATATTTTAATTTTTCCTTTGATTACTGAGGGTGGTTGAAATTGACGCATTTGCTGGGAGAGGCGGCGGCAGCAAAGACCAGGTCAAGGTCCATGGACATGATGCTGCATTGGTGCACTATCTTGGTCGACTTCCTATGGATGGCATCGCCATTATCCACAGGGACTACACCCCTCAATCTGCCTTCACTCTCTTCTTTTTGAAAGCCCTCTGTAAGGTGCTCTATGTAGCCTCTATGGCACAGAGCACCAAATGTATAGTCTTGATTAAAAAATCCCTTGCCTTCGATGTTTTTGGTTCTGGATTTAGGGGTAAGCTTCTTGCTCGTATAGGTATAGCCAAAAGCATAGGCATAGAGGATCCTCAAGAAATAGCCCAATCACTCCTTGAGCACACTCTGCCCAATAACTGTTGAAATTTGAGCATAATGATGAGCTATGGTGGATCAAACACTAGAATCAACATAATTAACAAAGTGATTAAGAAATGATTAAGATGTAATTAGTGAATAATTAGCAAATAGATTAATGTAGGCATGGATACTCAAAAACCAGCAAATTCTCATTAGGGCTATGCCTCAATTTATAGAGTTTACATCAAGCATCAAATCCCATTGATTTCTCCATGATTCACTCCCAGAATATCTCCACCTCTTGCTTGATTCTCTCCACCTCTTCTCTTTTCCCTGAATATCTCCCAGAATAACTCCACACTCCTAAATTCCCTCATGCTACCCATTATTCTCTCCCAGTAGATTCTTCTCACCTTTTCACAGGTTCTTTCACAATTACATCTCCTCTTTTACAGCCTCTATCCAAGAGCTTGTTTCCGCACACACCCTATTCACTTGTATTTTCAACACCTCCCCTCAAGTGAATAATCCTAGCACACCTGGACCCTGTATCAAGTTTCCCTCTTACTTGATAGCCCGCGACCAGTGCCTCAAGTCTCTAAACTCCATAGTCCTTGACACTCTCTCTCTCTATGTGTCCAAGGCTACTATAAGTGCCCGCGACCTTGACTAAAGTGCTCACACATACATCGACCACTTGGCCTACATCATCGGTGGCTCAGAGGTGGTTTTACTTTGTTGGGGCAGGTTACATTAGGTTGTGGGGTCTCTCTCTCTCTCAGAAAAGATGATCCGACTCCACTTCCCTTGGAGCCTCCATGAAGTTTGCCGATGTCGTTCCTTCTTCACTGGGTTTGCTGTAGCAGTCTCTCGCCATGTGTCCTGGCTTTCCACATTTGTGGCAAGTGAAGGTCCTTCCTCCTACTCTGCCTCTTCCTCGTCCTCGTCCTCGAGAGAATCCTCCTCGGGTGAAGAATGCTTTTTCCTCTCCTGTTGTTGAGTCGAGCCCTTTTTTCTCTTTGCCTCTGCTTTCTTGCTCTAGTAGAGCTGCTTCTATCTCATGTATCTTCAGTTCAGGTACATTCTTTAGTGTTGCTACAATGTTTTCATAATCTCCTTTATCCACACTCTTCAAAAGTACAGCTAATGCTTCATCATCTTCTACCTTTTTTGCCAGCTGTTGCTTAATGCTTTTATATTTGTTCAAGTGTGTGATTAGAGGTTCACTTTCCTTCATGTCCAATTTGTAGAATTGCATTAATAGATTTATCTTGGAATTTTTTGCTTGTGTACCAAATAATTTATTGAGTTCATCCCATGCATCTTTTGCCCACTGTTTCCCTATGATGTGATGAATGATTCATCATTTAAACTGAGTGCAATAAGTCCCAATGCTTTTTCATTTAAACTGAGTGCAATAAGTCCCAATGCTTTTTCATTTCTACTCTTCCACTCATTTTCTCCTCTCTCTGGGCATTCATCTCTCCCTTCAACTAATCCCCACAAATTTTTCCTCATCAGCAAATACATGGTTTTTGTCTGCCATGTATAAAACTGTTCCCCATTAAATTTGGCTATTTCCTGTGCTGAACTCATGGTGATGTGGAGGGGGTCTTACCTCTTGATCCAAATTCAAGATTCAAGGGCAGTGTCTACCCTTTTACAACTCAATCTGGTGTTTAATAGATGATTACAACAATTTTATCAGCATAAAATCACCAAAAATTACATTAAATTAAGGGTAAACAATTTGTACGGGATGGTTGGAGTATCAAACCAACTCCGATTTGCAATCTGAAGCTTTAGGGATCAGCAAATTTGATGAAGATCTTTGATCTCAATGTAGACTTGATGAAATTGAATTCTGTCTTCACTAGCTTGTAGATCATGCTTGATTACCCCTTGGGCTAAGAGGAATTAGAGAAATTTGAACTGATGAAGTGGAGATCTGCAATTTACTCAGAAAAATCAGCGCTGGCCAAATCGTCGATTTCTCCTCAACGCCTTCGCGGTTTGCAGTGCCGTCTTGATGTGCTTGTAGCCAAAGGAGTTAGCTATGATATGCTAGAAGCTTGTGCCCTAATTGTGAGTGTGCCAGGTGCTAGAGATCCTCCACTGGCTGGGGGTGAAGGGGAAGGTGAAAAACTCACTAAAAATTGATTTTTTTGCTAATTACCTACTAATCCTAATTAATCCTACTAATCCTAATTAATTAACTAATGGGCTCATAAACCTGGTTGATTCTAGGCATGGCTCTGATACCATGTTGAAATTTGAGCATAATGATGAGCTATGGTGGATCAAACACTAGAATCAACATAATTAACAAAGTGATTAAGAAATGATTAAGATGTAATTAGTGAATAATTAGCAAATAGATTAATGTAGGCATGGATACTCAAAAACCATCAAATTCTCATTAGGGCTATGCCTCAATTTATAGAGTTTACATCAAGCATCAAATCCCATTGATTTCTCCACGATTCACTCCCAGAATATCTCCACCTCTTGCCTGATTCTCTCCACCTCTTCTCTTTTCCCTGAATATCTCCCAGAATAACTCCACACTCCTAAATTCCCTCATGCTACCCATTATTCTCTCCCAGTAGATTCTTCTCACCTTTTCACAGGTTCTTTCACAATTACATCTCCTCTTTTACAGCCTCTATCCAAGAGCTTGTTCCCGCACACACCCTATTCACTTGTATTTTCAACAATAACAAGAGAAGGAAGCTCAATATTGTAAGAAAGCTTTTGTAAAGATGATGTATCACTTCTTATGAATACAATACAATTTTTACAAACTTATTTTCATCAAGTATATCATTGTTTTTTTTAGTTTGTACCATCAATGTTTTTGAGAATACATCAGAAATGACCCTGGGAGCCTAGGGGAGCAGTGCCACAATAGTGCAAATTTTGAGCCTGCACCGCTGCTGTAGAGCCCAAATTTGCACTGTTTTGGCATAGCTTCCCCAGCCCTTCAGGAGCAATTCTGATGCATTGGATGACAAATAATGTATTTTTACACATGATTAAAGGGTTTCAAATAATCAATGTACTCAACTTAATTATAAATGCATTAGAAATGATTCTGAGTGGCTGGGGGAGTAAGCCCAAAACAGTGCAAATTTTGAGCCTCCACCGCCGCTACTGTAGAGCCCAAATTCGCACTATTCTGGCATAGCTTCCCCAGCCCTCTAGGAGCAATTCTGATGCATTGGATGACAAATAATGTATTTTTACACATCATCCCATTCATCTCCTTATTGTGGTTTTGCTCAGCTTAGCACTTTTCAACCAAAATTCAGGAATCATCATTTTTCAATATGAATCCAAATCAACTCATCAGTTCTCAACTAGAGTTTTAAAATCATATCAACCACATTCGAATTCATCATCTGTATAGCATTTTTGCTTATAATTTCAAGGTCTTAGATTTACTCATATATACTGCCAGTAAAGAGCTGAAGTTATACCCTTGGTATATACGGGTAGTCACGGTCCTTGGAATTATAAGGTAAATACCATCATGTCTAGGCCTCAAGCAAGTTAGGGATTCCATGCAATTGCAGTACTTCCATCTAAAGACCCAATTACTAATTTATGAATTTCAGTCCGAATATTAATTTGTATGAATTTCATCACATTTCTAACTTTTTACTGTTACTTCATTTATTTTTGACATTTTTGGCTTCTCGGTTGATCCACTTTAGCCAATTTGCTCTGATACCAGCCGAGATATCCATGTCCCCTCCATGCAATGAATTCAGGGGGGTGCTAGCAGCAGAAGTAGCACTTCTGCGTGGGCCAAGGTCCCTCACTGGTGGGGGCCTCACCCACCACGGATATCCGGACAAGAGACTAATCCATCGGTTCTTCCAAAACCAAACCCAAAAAACTTCCCTCGCCTGGAAAGCACGGGAGATTCCTCCAGGATAAATTTACTCTAACGTAGTCAAGAGCCTTAACTAACAGAACTAATCTGACCGAACCCGTAAGTCCCATAGTCAGATCAAGGAAAAGACTTGCACTTGGATCATAGAGACCAACGCTTTTTTCCTCATTGTTGAGAGGCACAGCCGTTGATTCTTTTCCATAGAACAATTTTTATCCGGGATTTACTTCATCTATCGTACCATAACAAAATTGAGTCTCATTTTAGGAATCCATCAGTCCAGCCTAACCCCAGTCCCTAACCCCAGTCCCGTGGGTTAGCCAACCGCCCAACCACTGTAGTGATGGGATCCATTTAAGAATTTGGTTAGGTTTTGTCTCGGGTACCAAGGAAAAGAGTTCCCATGCCTCCTAGCTAGATATTCATGAAAACTTAAAACTAGTCACACCACTTACACACCCAATATGAAATTGCCTTTTTCACAGATTCAATTGTCTTTAAAATAATCATTTAATGAAACAATAGTATTACTGATTATAATCCTCCAAAATATCCGGTTGAATCCTAATTTTCAATTTTTCCTTCATCAGTGTACCTATGGCATCATTGGCAACCAAAATGCTCACCACCTGTCCACTTAGGGGCCTTTTCGATAGTTCCTAGCTCATAGTACCTCGTCAATAGATTCACTTATAAAAATCAAAATGGAATCTCCATTGAAGATCAGCAAGATCAACCAACAGATCCATATAAAAGAGCCATGGACTCATCCGTTGAGGACCAGCAAGGTCAATCAATTAGATCCATGCCCGAATTCAGAAAACAACTCTTACTCCTTGTTCCAATATCTTTCCCAATGCATGTGTGGGTATCTTCGGTGACCTAGAGCCCGAGCACTGTATGGTCAGCACCCTCTAGGATCCTTCGTAGGTCACCTAGCTCTTCACTCATAGGCTGCCTCCTTGGTCCCTCATCCACCATACCGAAAGCTCACCATTTAAATCGAACCAAGGCTGGTCAAGACCTCGGCCAAGATCTTGCTAGGCGAGACGTCCTCTGTTGACTCTCCGTCAGCTGTTGCAACTTTATCAGATAGGTCTCCACGACCTCATTCACAAGACAGTCAAAATGCTTCCCCACCATTTTTGACATAAAACAGTCATTTAAAAACATGTCATAAATACAATTTCTATAACGAACTCTCATCTTTCCACATTGTTCCACATCAATCCTCATTTATTTCATATGTATTCCCATTCTCATCACATCATTTTCCATCTCATCACATCTGTTCTCATTTATCCGCATCAGATCTCATTTATCTGCATCAAATCTCAGCCACTCGCATCTACCCATATCCACATCTCATCACATCATATTCATTCACATCATATTCATTCACATCACATATCACATCTATCCCAATTTACATCACATCATCTCATTCATTCACATCTTGATTCACATGACATCACATCTCATTCATTCACATCCCGATTCACATCACATCACATCTATTCACGTCCATCACATTCATTTACATCACACCATTTACATCCATTCATATCACACCATTTACATCACACCATTTACATCCATCACATCACATTCATTCATATCCATCATATTCATTCATTCATATCCACCACATTGATTTTCATAACCATCCCATCACATACATTCTATCCACATTATATCACATCACTTCTATCCACATCATATCTCATTCATACACATCCACATTATATCACATCACATTCTATCCACATTATATCACATCACTTCTATCCACATCATATCTCATTCATACACATCTCATCTCATTCATCCACATCCATCCAATCGTTCATATGTACAACTACTCACATCTATTCATACATTCATATCTATCACTTCACATCCACATATGTTCATGTCACATCACATCTCTTTACATCACATCACATTCTTTCACATACACATCTACATCCATTTCCACATCCATTCTTTCACATACTCATCCACATCCATTCTTCACATACACATCCATATCCATTCTTCACATACACATTCACATCCATTCTTCATATACACATCTACATCCATTCAGTCTTCACATACACATCTACATCCATTCTTCACATACACATCCATATCCATTCTTCTCATACACATTCACATCCATTTTCATTACATACACATCCACATCCATTCTTTCACATACACATCCACATCCATTCTTCTCATACACATTCATATCCATTTTCATTACATACACATCCACATCCATTCTTTCACACACACATCCACATCCATTCTCAATACATACACATCCACATCCACATCCATTCTTTCACATACACATCCACATCCACATACACATCCACATCCACATCCATTCTTTCACATACACATCCACATCCATTCTTCACATACACATTCACATTCACATCCATTTTCACATACACATTCACATCCTTTCTTTCACATACACGTCCACATCCATTCTTCACATACACATTTACATCCATTCTTCACATACACATCCACATCCATTATTCACATACACATCCATATCTATTCTTTCACATACTCATCCACATCTATTCTTCCATATCTATTCTTTCACATACACATCCATATCTATTCTTTCACATACTCATCCACATCCTTTTATTTATTTACATCCCGATTCACATGACATCACATCTATTCACATCATATCTCATTCATCCCATCCACATTCTGGTGTAAGAGAGTCCTTTAGGAAAACAGGATTTATATGCAAGTTTTTAGTTTGATTTTCTTTTGAATACAAAGAGTATTTCTTGAATCAGTATTCCCAAAACTTCTTGATCAAAATTCTAAATTTCATACCAGAATTCCTCAAATTCTGTAACCTTGATCCACATATCAATTTGAAGGGTCTCAAACTTAGTTTCAGATTTAGCAGAGTTTTGAGTGTATTTTTCTAAACTGGTCACACCTTCTTTTCTCGAAACTGACGAAAGAGTTTGGTCTTGGTCATAGTCTCATTCAACGTTCGAGTCGGATATGATTTTTCCTAAACTATCTTTCTCAAAAAGATTTAATAATTCAGTTACTATTCTACTAAATTTCTTTCTTTGAATATTCACTTAACTGATTTCTAAATTAGTTACGAATCCTAATGAGGAATAAATTAATCATTTATCTGAATATTTCGATCTCGATAGATTTCTTGAATTTTCTTTTTACAGTCCGTGTGAATATAAAACGATAGAAATTTCTCTCTTAGAGTATTTAATTATTCATTTATCAAATACTCATAGAATTTAAACATAGAATTTAAAAAAATTCTAATCTTGATATAAAAATTCTTTATGCATCTATTTATGCATAAAAAATTAATTTTAATGGGAATAACACTTTTATTAAAAAAATCCTTTTATGCATCTATTTATGAATAAAATCAAATTTGATAGGAATAACACTTCTAAAATAAAAAGAATTTCTTTATGCATCTATTTATGCATAAAAATCAATTTTTATAAAAATAATGCTTTTATAATAAAAAATTCCTTTATGCATCTTTCTATGCATAAAAATCAAATTTAATAAGAATAACACTTCTGTAATAAAAAAAATTCCTTTATGCATCTTTCTATGCATAAAAATCATAAAAATCAAATTTAATAAGAATAACACTTTTGTAATAAAAAAATTCTTTTATGCATCTTTCTATGCATAAAATCAAATTTAATCAGAGATATCCATTAGGAAAAATTTGGACTCACTTTTGGGCCTTTTAAGCTCTTTGAGATTCTATGGAATATTCCATAAGGACCAATGAGGGTGAGGCTTCTATTTACAGAACTTTTGAGGTTACTTTTTGGTGGGGAGGCCATAACTTGAGCATAAAAACTCCAAATTTGTCGGAGGTTGATGCGTTAGAATCCTCTCATCAAGATCTTTCCAATGATATGTTACATGATACAGTTTTGAGGTACTATGAATAGAGTTATCCATGATCCCCCTTTTCGTAATAGAATGATGACTTGGCATTTCTTAGAGGGCCCAAAAATGAGTCCACATTTTTCCTAATGCATGCATATCATAGGTGAATATGTACATGGAGTAATTAGAATATTTCTTTTAGATGCAAAAATGGTGGGAATTACTCTTTTGGAATAACATAAAAATAAACTTTCTTTTCCACAAAATTCTGGAAAATTTTGCCATAACCTCCTTTGTATGGCTGACCATTTCTCATTTTTATCATTCTCTATTTAACTTAAATTAATCCAATTTAGATTTATAGAACTCTAATCTACACAATTTTCTAAATTCAAGAGAGTAAACAATAAGAAGAGTTTAATTAATCACTTAGTTAATCTTTCTAGGATTAAGAAAGGTTGGAATGTAAAAAAGAGAAGGGGGTGGCCTTTTCCTCAAAGGCATAGCATTTGAATTTAATTCCATCAACTGTAAAATAAAAAAATCAAGAAAACCATAGATTTAAAATTTGTAAATAAGTAAAAAAATTAGCTTACATGGAGCTTGTAAGCTCTCCTTTGGCTAGGGATCGAGGATTCAATGTAGATGGCTCAATGTAGATGGCTCAGGACAGAAGTAGAGTAACAGTGCATAAAACACCATTAAGCTTTGACAAAGGGGGAGGCTTCTATTTATAGGAAAAAGTGAGCCTCTAACCAAGCAAACTGATTCTAGAATTTTCCAGATCAGTTTGGTCAATTTTTGACCATTTTTGGGTCAGTTCAGCTTACTTTTTGGATCTAGTTTGAAATAGGAGAGAGGAGAGATGAAAGTATCTATTATTTTTTAGTTTAAAACTCCTCCACACATGTGAAATGGGTTCCTCCTTGAAGAGCCCCCTTCTCCTTACCAAGGTGTCAAAAATGTATCATTATATCCAAAATATTTCATTTTTTTAGTAATATTCATAGTTTTTTACTAATAAACCTTGTACTCTGTCAACTCTTCATCTTATGTGAGCATTTACTCATTTTTGGTTTTATTCTTCAGTTTATCTCCTCCTTACATTTGGATTAATCTTATTTGTCAGGAACCTTAATTGGACCATAATCCAAAAATTTCTGAAAATTTGGACCCTTAGGCTAAGGTCCTTTATACCTATTTTCAATTAATTCCAATTGCATATTGGAAAGTTCTTTTTGAATTTGTGTTTTGGGGGAAACTATTTTAGACACTAGGAGGATTTTTATATCCAAAAATATCTTAATTTTGGATTACCTCATTTTTTCTTTTTTTAGGCCAAAACAGGGTAAAAATTGCCTTCTTCATAGATTCAGCTATCTTTAAAACAATCATTTAATGAAACCATAGTATCACTGATCATAATCCTCCAAAATATCCAGTTGAGTCCTAATTTCCAAGCATTCCTTCATCGGAGTATCTATGGCATCATTGGCAACCAGAACGCTCACCACCTATCCACTCAGGGGCCTTTTCGATAGTTCCTAGCTCATAGTATCTAGCAATATATTCTCTTATAAAAATCAAGATGGAATCTCCATTGAAGATCAGTAAGATCAACTAACAGATCCATATAAAAAGGCCATGGACTCATCCGTTTTGAGGACCAGCAAGGTCAATCAACTAGATCCATGCCCGGTTTCAGAAAACAACTCTTACTCCTTGTTCCAATATCTTCCCCGATGCACGTGTGGGTATCTTCGGCGACCCAGAGCCCGAGCACCGTATGGTTAGCACCCTCTAGGATCCTT
Source organism: Cibotium barometz (assembly GCF_041138505.1). Lineage (NCBI taxonomy): Eukaryota > Viridiplantae > Streptophyta > Polypodiopsida > Cyatheales > Cibotiaceae > Cibotium > Cibotium barometz. The sequence goes on from NC_141047.1 coordinate 44,910,772, forward strand.
CGCAGGTCGCCTAGCGCTTCACTCATAGGCCACTTCCTTGGTCCCTCATCCACTGTATTGGAAGCTCACCATTTAAATCGAACCGAGGCTGGTCAAGACCTTGGCCGACCTTGCTACGCGAGACATCCTCCGTTGACTCTCCATCCCAGCTAATGCAACTTTATCAGTTAGGTCACCCACAACCTCATTCACAAGACGGTCAAAATGTTTCCCCAGCATTTTTGACATAAAACAGTCATTTAAAAACAGGTCATAAATACAGTTTCTATAATGAACTCTCGTCTTTCACATCCGTCCACATTACTTAATCCATATCCAATTCATATGTATACCCATTCTCATCCAATCACATCATTTTTTCCATCTCATCACATCTTTCCTCATTTATTCTCATCCACTCGCATCAACCCATATTCACATCCCATCACACCTCATTCATTTCACATCACATCTCATTCATTCTTAACCCGATTCACATCACATCACATCACATCTCATCCATTCATATCCCATATCATACATTTACATCCGATTCGCATGACATCACATCTCATTCATTCATATCCCGATTCACATCACATCACATCCTTTCATATACACATCCACATCCAATCTTCCACATACACATCCACATCCATTCTTTCACATACACATCCACATCCATACATCCACATACACATCCACATCCATTCTTCCACATACACATCCACATTCATTCTTCGACATACACATCCACATCCATACATCCACATACATATCCACATTCATACTTACACATCCATACATCCACATCCACATCCACATCCACATCCATACATCCACATCCATTCTTCTACATGCACATGCACATCCATTCTTCCACATACACATCCACTTCCACTTCCACACATCCATTCTTCCACATGCACATCCATTCTTCCACATACACATCCACTTCCACACATCCACATCCATTCTTCCACATCCATACATCCACATCCACATCCACATCCATACATCCACATCCATTCTTCTACATGCACATGCACATCCATTCTTCCACATACACATCCACTTCCACACATCCACATCCATTCTTCCACATACACATCCACATCCATACATCCACATCCGTTCTTCCACATACACATCCACATCCATTCTTCCACATACACATCCACATTCATTCTTCGATATCCACATCCACATCCATACATCCACATACACATCCACTTCAACATCCATGTACTTCCCATCTTTCCCTTTCACATATCCTCTCATCTCATTATTCACATCCACATCCATTTCATTACATCACATCTTATCACATCCTATTTTCATCTTATCACATTCATTCACATTCTATCGCATCCCATACACATCTTATCACATCCATTCACATGCTATTCCCATTTAATAGCTTTTTCTAGTTTGATACTGATAATGGGACTTTTTCTAAATTTCTACCAATTGTTTGGCCTAATCAAAGGTTCTTTTTCTTGATGACTATTTCCATATTCCTTCTCAATTCCTCAATTGAATTATATTCAATATTCCTCTTTTGAATAAAAGAATTCATGGGATTTGTAGAAATCAATTCTACCCATATTTTCACTTTTGGTAAATAATCATAAATTGAATTATACTAAAATTTCCTCTTCTTTCCATTTAATTTCTTGGATCTCAAATACCATGGGAATTTCTCTTTTTGCATTTGATGATTTACATTCCAATGTCATGGGAATTCCTCTTTTTTTTTGTCAATTATTTCTCATAAAATAAATTCATCTAAAATAAAATATCCATTATTTCAATATGCTAGAAATTCCTCTTTTCCCATCTAAATGATGGAATTCCAAATGTCATAGGAATTCCTCTTTTAACATTTAAATATCTAAAATTCATCTTTGAATTTAAATGAATTATCCAATAATTCCAATATGCTAGGAATTTCTCTTTTTCCATCTCAATGATGGAATTTCAAATATCATAGGAATTCCTCTTTTAACATTTAAATATTTCTTATAAATAAAATAATTTATCTTAAATTCATCTTTGAATTTAAATGAACTATCCAATAATTCTAATATGCTAGGAATTTCTCTTTTCCCATCTCAATGATGGAATTCCAAATGTCATAGGAATTCCTATTTTAAAATTTAAATATTTCTTATAGATAAAATAATTTATCTAAAATTTATCTTTGAATTTAAATGAACTATCCAATAATTCCAATATTCTAGGAGTTTCTCTTTTCCCATCTCAATGATGGAATTCCAAGTGTCATAGGAATTCCTCTTTTAACATTTAAATATTTCTTATATATAAAATAAATTTATCTAAATTTTATCTTTGAATTTAATTAAAATACTCATTAATTTCAATATGCTAGGAATTTCTCTTTTTCCATCCCAATGATGGAATTCCAAATGTCACAAGAATTTCTCTTTTAACATTAAAAATGAATTACTAGAAATTCCTCTTTTGCTTTTTTATGCATAAACATAAAAATCAAATTTTTTCATGATTATAATGAGAATCATTCAATTAATCTAGGATGATTAATCCTAGAATATGGTAGGAAGTCCTCTTTTCATAATATAAATGAAAATGATTTATGTGTTTATTTTTCAAAAATTTTACCATAGCTCCGCTCTGCTATTATACTGATAATTCTCAATAAATTTTAAAGAATAAAGTTTAGTATTATTCATGTGAGTATAATAACCACTAATTGGATCATTATCCAATTATGGATTGATTCTTAATTTTACTATAAATTAAATAGCGTAAAAGTATTAAAAAGCTATTATTTTGGCCTCCAATTAGACAAGCATAGAAATTACTTTTAGATTAGAGAAATGCTTCATGAGAAGCTTCATTTGAATTGAGAATAGGTCATAGGAATGACCATTCTTTGGGGGAGAGAGAGAAATGCTTAAAAATCATTATAATTTAAGCATAAATAGAAATTTATGTATTTCTTCATTACAATACATTAAAGAACTTCAATAGTATTCAAAAGCCATTCAAATTAATGCTTCTCAAGCTTGAGAGGGGTTGAGAAGAGAAACATTTGGAGATTTAAGAAAAAGAAGACAATAATCCACACTTTACCTTCTAAATTACTTGATTCTTTGATCACAGTAGAGGCCCCCAATCAATAAATTGGTTTGGTATGTTGTTGGAGTCACCAAAGAAGATTGAAGAGAGAGAGAAGCTCCAATCTCTTCAATTTGTAGAGGATAATAGAAAATATCATTATTTAAGTATAATACTGGCATGGTATAGTTCTCATATTTTTTTGCAAAGGGCTAAGCATCTATTTATAGGTGAGGGAGGCCTTTAGCCAAAGTCCAACTAGTTTCTAAAATTTTCCAAGTTCAGTTTGGCTGAATTTGGACAAGATTTGGACCTAGTTTGGCTCCCTTTTGATTTGGTTTGATCTAGGAAAGAGGAGAGATAAAAATATCACAATATTTTTGAGTTTAAAACTCCACCACACAAGTGAAATAGGCACCTCCTTGAAGAGCTAAATATCTCATTTTTTTAGTAATACTCATAGTTTTTTACTAATAAACCTTGTCCTTAGTCAACTCTTCATTGTATGTGAGCATTTACTCATTTTTGGGGATTTTTCTTTTATAAATTGGATTTATCTCCTCCCCACACTTGGATTGATCCTATTGGCCCATAGGAACCTTAATTGGACCACCATAATCCAAAAATTTCTGAAGATCTAGACCCTTAGGCTAAGGTCCTTTATACATAATTTCAATTAATTCCAATTGCACATTGGAAAGTTCTTTTTGAATTTTTGTTTCAGGGGAACCCATTTTAGACACTAGGAGGATTTTTATATCCAAAAATATCTCAATTTTAGATTACCTCTCTCTAGACATTTTCTCTCTCTAGGTCAAAACAAGGTAAAACAAAATCTCTTTTATTTCAAAGAGGGGAAGTTCTTCTTCTCCATGGGCCAGCATGGAAAACCCATTTTTTGAAGCCTCTCATGTCATGTTTTTTGAGAGGCAAACATAGAATTACCTCAATATTTAAAAAACCTCAAACATAGAATTACCTCAAACATAGAATTACCTCAATATTTAAAAAACATAGAATTACCTCAATATTTAAAAAATGAAGAAAGAATAAAGTCCATACTAATCCGAAAACCTCTTCCCCTGGAGCACCCATGCTCTCAATTTTTGTTTTCAAACAGACACCGAAGAGAAGAAGGATGCTGCCACCTAGAATGCAACCACATGCACCACTATGTGGAAATGGGGCACTAGAGAACCAGCGCGGTGGAGAGGGCAAAAAGCCCATCATCAGATAATTTGAGAGAGTATGAAGAAGCGACCCAGGCAGAATGGAGACCCATACCTATGCCAGAGAAAATGATTCTCAGGAAAACTCCACTCAGACACGTGGTGAGATTTTTTTATCAAAAAACACCACAACCAAGGAACAAGGGTCTGGGATGTTCAGAAGAACATGCAAAAAAACTAAAGAGGATCCAAAAAAGAGCCACCTACACCAATGAGGTATACATCTTGGATCATACACCCCCTCCTTTCAAAGTACCATTTGAGTGTATCGTGTAATTCCATAGGCACCTCAAATGTATCTAGCCACCAAATGTTTTTCTCGGATTACACACCAAAAATATTCCTTCTCTTTCTTCTTATTTTTTGTTTTCTTTGGTATAGTACTTGATGCACTTTCATCATCAAAATTGGTGTTTCTTGCATTAACCCATCTTGGTTCAAATCCAATGTTGTCACAATTTCATCTTCAGATATCTCTTTACGACGTAGTACTCTATTCAATATCAAGCTTATCCTCTCCAACTTGTGACCCTTGAACACTTGGCATTCATCCAATTGAATGATAAATATAACTATTCCATTTCATTCATCCAATTGAATAATAAATATAACTATTCCATTGCATTCATCCTATGACAATCCATAATACTTGATCATTTCTTGTTGAACCATTCACCAAGTCTAAGTAAATGCTATTTAACTTGTTGTAATGAAAGGATGTTACATCTGAGATAGGCATGGAAGCTTCAATATACTGATAACCATTTAACATGGCACCTACATTAGAATTCATGGATTATTTAAGTTACCATACTAATAGTATAAGGGTCTCATTAACCCCTTTCCCCTGTGTGCATATATGAAGATTTTGTATATTGCTTCATACCCCCCTGTTGCTAATTCCCGGCCACTCTCATATGCATGCAATATATCTACTAGACTAATAAGGTCTTTTAGTTCCTTGGTAAACCTATTGTGTAGCATATCATGTAAACACCTATTATTGGGATTGTTATATGCACATTATGTGTGCATATACTAGGAGGCTAACCCACATTAGGCTTGTGAGCATGGGAGCATGCGAACAAGCTCTAGTGGAGCATGGGTTAGGACTAACCTTAAGGGTTAAGGTTAGGGTCAGGCATCCAAGGGTCACACATGGGAAATGGAGAGTCAAGAGTCACTTGAGGGCCCTCCTATATAATAGGGGCATGGGGCACACTCAAGGGGGGATTAGAGGCTTGGGCTTGTGAGGCCAAGGCTATGTTATGCTCTCTTGTGTAGAGGATCATATCTACTCACTTGTGAGGCCAAGGCTATGTTATGCTCTCTTGTGTATTGTGTAAAGGATCATATCTACTCACTTACCATTTCACACTATAGCTACATGCTATTGGATTGGAGTTATACCTCTTGATGGTATGGGACATCAAGGTAGAGGTATGATGTATTTCATTTATAATTCATGTGTGCATCCCTTGGGCTCGGGGATGTTTGGGTGGATGAGTTTATGCCTTATTTATGCATGTTTATGCATAACAATTATCTAGAGAGATCTTAGGGTTTTAACAGTGGTATCAGAGTAATCTCTAGTTAATTGTTGTTGATTTTTTCTTATTACATTTTTTGGTATTTTTTTTAAAGTAAATTCTAATATTTACTAATATAAATTATATTTTATTGATTTGCGTTGATGATTTGCACGTGGATTGTTGATATGGTGATTGGAACGCGTGTTACTACTATTCAATGGATGAATCGACGTTGCGGGGGAATTCCCTGAGTTTAATGCTATTTTCTCTATATTTATGGTTTAAAATAAGCATTAATGGAAATTTTTACAAAAATACCACATAGTTTATTGTGGATATTTTTGGTAGAATGGATTCTCTAAATTTCTAGAATTTTTAGGAAATTTTTTCTAATTTTTTAGAATTTTTTAGAGCATTTTTATGGTTAAAAATATATTTTTATACATTTTTGCGAGTTTTTTCGCGAGTATGTGATCAAATTTCTGCTGATTTTCTGCTGAAATGCAGTAGGGGGCAGCATGTTGATGCATGAAATGTTCTCCCGTGTGCTAGCACAGCAGCAGCACAGCCGGGACCCTCTCGGCCTCTCAAATCTGCTTTTCTTTATTTTTTCCTCTCATATGTGAATTTCTCTTAAAAAGGTTTTTTAATTAAACATTAATCATAATTAGTATTTAATTATGATTAAGTAAAGGTTTAATTAAAAACTTTAATCAAAAGATTAAAGTTAAGCTCTCTGTTAACAGAGAGAGAAGGAGGGGGAATTGAGTGGAGAAGACGGAGAGGAGAGGAGTTGAGATGATGGAGAGGAGAGATTTCATATCTCTCCTTCATTTTTTTACGCACAAGCGGGGGAGGGGGGGCTGCGCTGCAGCCCGCCGGCGAAAAACGATCCCCCCCCTAAATTTGTTTTTTTATATAAGCTTTTTATTAAGCTTATTAAAGTTCTTTTTTATTTTTTATTTTTAAAAAATGAGTTTTTTATTACAAAAAAAGGCTTTTGAAATTGTTTCAAAAAAGCTTGGAAAAAGCCTAAAAATTAGAGAAAATTTGAAATATGAGGAAAACAAAATTCTCTGAAAATTTCTGGAAATTTTTTCTTGGTGCCTTTTGGCTTTTCATCTTTTGGAAAACCTTTGGCTTTCCGCTTTCCCGAAGCCTTTTCGCTTTCCGAATTCCAGAAAAACTTTTGACCTTCTGTATTCCGGAAACTTTTGACCTTTCACATTCCAATTTTTTTGTCTTTTCATTTTCCTGAAACTTTTTGTCTTTCCGTATTTCGGGATTCCAAAATTTTTTGACCGTTCGTATTCTAAATGCATTCGGGGTAAATTAAAAATTTCAAAAAAATTCTTGAAAATTAGTGGAAAATTAGACTAAGGTTATTTTAATTTTTTGGAAAATGTGGGGTTGGTTTTTGGCATGTGGTGTGTCCATTCGGGCACCCGTGACCATTCAAATTCCTTTAAAAATGTATTTTTTGACCCAAAAATTTTGGAAAATCCATTAAAATTGTAAATTTTCATTGGATTTGAGAATTATCAGGCAGAATTGAAAATTTTGTGAACGATGGGATTCTCAAGAAAAATTAGAAATTTTTTAGAAATTATTTTTAAAAATCTTAAAAACTAGTACTTTTAAAACATGAATGGTATTTTGGCAAATCTAATTGCTATTTTTTTGGAAAAAATATAGGTTTGAAATGCCATAAGATAGGTTTGGTGGAATTCAAAATTATCGTATTTTTAGGCCCTATAAAATTAGGAAAATTTTAGAAAAAATCATGATAATTCTTTTTCTTGAGAATTTATTATTTTCGAGGGTTATTTAATGTTGAAGTACATTTTCTTGTGCTAACATTAGATTGATGCGGGTTATTCGCATATTATTAATATGATTGTATCTCGTATTAGTAGTTATTTTGGTTAGGATTAGTTCTAAAATGATATTTTCATGATTTTTTACCATTGTTTAGTCATTCTTTTTGGACATGTTCCTTCGTTTCTTTTGATGGCTATACTTTGTGTTCAAAGTGTGTTTCACCTTTGACACTTTTCCATGATAATTTATTTTGCACTTATTTAAGTTTGGTCTATGCTTAATTTCTTACGCCTAAGAGAAATTCTATCATGGGTCAGTTGATCGGTTTGTTTTGGTGGATTTTATTGGATGTTTTCCAAGTTTTATTTGGACTCATCAGGTTCTGCCTAGATCACTTGTGTCTAGGGGTTTTTTAATGAGTGCTACACACGTGTGTTTTCACTTGCTTGCTTTGGAGTTTTGCTTGAACGACACCACGTTCATGAATATACTCCGAATTAATGAGTTGGCCACCAATTTTAATGCTTCTTTTGGCATGATTAATGACCATTAGATGGCATACATTGATTGTTATGATCAACTATGGTTTTCATGGATTCGAGGAGCTTCTATGATTTTATCCATGATTTCATAAGGATCTTTTAATCGTTTGGATAATATCATGTGCTTTGAGGGTAGCATTTGCCTTCGTTTTTTGCACGTAATTTTGGACTATGTTCCTTGTACTCTTGTACATATTCCAACTCGGATACCTAGTTATTTATGTATCTAGGTGAGTCATTTTTCTACCCTAACTTTATTGTGTTTTGGGTAGTTATCATTAGAAAGGCGCCAATAATTCAATTTCTTTTCTAATGATGTACTCGAAAAGAGTTATTCCTTGATGTAGTCTCAGATATATAGAGACAGGTTTTAGTATGTGAAAGTCTAGGATAATGCCATCTTATTTCTTTTATACAGGATTTTATTCATATTTCCTAGACGGCATACTAGGGAGTTTTCAAATTGTTAAGGTATGTATGGGTGGTATCATGGTGGTATGGGACGTTAGTGATCCCTCACATATATTATCTTATGGGATAATTTGGGCTCAAGATTATTGCTTTGCTTACATCACTTAGCATGTTGACCTCAACATTCAAAGACAATCTCATTTTCTAAAATTACTAAAAGTTATAGTGTGGGCATTCTCTAGATAAACTTGTTTTATCTAAAGCCTGCATGTATTGATGAGTGTAATCTCGTTGGTATTTTCATTTGTTGAAATCTCTTTCTTTAAAGTTCAACAAGTTTATCTTGTTGTGTTCGGATTAAGGAATTTTGGATTCTTCCTTTATTGGCATTAGTTCCATCCTTTAGGTGATTTATACAGTCAACCTGATGGTTTACAGATGGACAATGTGACTCATTGAGACGTTGATGACTCTCTATGTTGATATGGGTAACTTGAGACACTGGTAATTCCATGAGTAGATGTGGGTATGTCGGGGTGCCAATGAATCCCTGGTTTTTGCTGTTAGAATGCCATGTTTTCCTACTTTATTCCGAATGGTTTACAATGAGGAAATTACTTTGAGTATGAATTCCTCTAATCATTCGCAGTCTGATGGGCAAACAGAGCATGAATTACTTTGAGTATGAATTCCTCTAATCATTCAGTCTGATGGCAAACAGAGCATATGAATCAGATTGTAGAGGATATGCTTTGTGCATGTCTCTGGAAAAGCATCAAATTGGAAAAATATCTTCCATTGATGGAATTTGCCTATAACAGTTTTAAACATACGGCTATTGGTTTTAGTCCGTTCATGCTTATGTATGGGTATCAACGCAGGGCACCTATTGATGTCAGTCTCTTAAGGACATCGAGCTTGATGCATCGAGGGATTTCTTGCGTGATATGCAAGAAATGCTGACCGAAGCTCAGGATTCTATCAGGAGTACTCAAGATAGGGCACGGTTTTATGCTGATAGGAGATGCTCATGTCGGTCTTTTGAACCAAGAGCGTTGGTTTATTTAAAAGTTCCTAAAGATTTTTAGACTTTGTCAAAAGGAAAATGCTAGAATTTATCTCCTAGATATTGTGGTCTATTTTTGAATTATACATCGGATTGGCACGGTTGTGTTTGAACTAAAACTACCTCCAATTGTTAGAGTTCATCTAGTCTTTTATATCGATACTGGGAGGTGAGGATAACATAGTTACTCCTCAACAACTCATTGAAGTCAAAGAAATATCCTATGTTCCACATGAACTTGATAAGGTACTTGAATTCAGGGAAAGGAAACTTTGTAGTTGACTAATCCGTGAGGTTAAAATTAGGTGGAAAGATAGGGAAATAGAGGATTCGACTTAGGAGTCGGTTGATATTGTTCAGTGCAGTTCTCCTTCTTTTCATTGCAAGAGTGCAATGTTTTGAGAGAGGGAAAGTATGTTATATGCACATTATGTGTGCATATACTAGGAGGCTAACCCACATTAGGCTTGTGAGCATGGGAGCATGGGAACAAGCTCTAGTGGAGCATGGGTTAGGAATAACCTTAAGGGTTAAGGTTAGGGTCAGGCATCCAAGGGTCACACATGGGAAATGGAGAGTCAAGAGTCACTTGAGGGCCCTCCTATATAATAGGGGCATGGGGCACACTCAAGGGGGGCTTGGAGGCTTGTGCTTGTGAGGCTTGTGAGGCCAAGGCTATGTTATGCTCTCTTGTGTAGAGGATCATATCTACTCACTTATCATTTCACACTCAAGGGGGGCTTGGAGGCTTGTGAGGCCAAGGCTATGTTATGCTCTCTTGTGTAGAGGATCATATCTACTCACTTACCATTTCACACTATAGCTACATGCTACTGGATTGGAGTTATACCTCTTAATAGATGCCAAACTCTTTGTAATATATGGCACATATAACACCTCTAACATAGTTTTCACTCTGCCATCATGCATCCTCAATAACAACACACTACCAACATATGTAATAGGATGTTGAGTATCATCACTTGTAGCAACATAACCCTGATTTTATGTAGGCATCATCTTATCAAACCACTCTCCATGACATGTCATGTGGTTTGATGCACTTGCGAGATGCCATAGTGCCCATCACGTGCTTCATGGTACATAAATGATTTGTATGTCCATTGCTAGATGATGCATAATTTCCATGTTGCACTCTACTGCCACAAACATCATTTTTATTTTTGTAGCAATCGTATGTCCAAGTTTACTTAAATAATGACACTCAATGCCATTTCTATTGTTGTGGTTGACAACGACCTCTACCACAAGATCCATATCTCTCTCTAGCATGAGGGTAATAACATCTACCCTCACGTGCACCAAATGATGGCTATACATCCTATTCTTGTTGTGGTGGCCTATCATGCCAACCACGTCCACCTGTATGTCCTCTCAAACTAGATCTCCCCCCTGCCTCTAGTTTCCACCTCTTACCCTGATAGAGGTTTCAAATGCTTCGTAATCTTTGTCCAAACCATTCAATGTAATGGAAACCAAATCATCATCTTTCAACGGGTCACCAATAGATGCAAGTGCATCCTTTAATCTCCTACACACAGTCATTGATGCTCTTATTGTTTTGAGTCACACTATGTATCTTTTTCTTTAACTGCATCTTCTTTGGTTGGGTAGTTGTATCATACAGCTTCACCAATGTATCCCATGCATCCTTGGGATTATTTATGTCCTGAATATGACATAACATCCCATCTCTCACACAAATTAAGAAATAATGCAACACTTTGAATGCCCTCTCTGTCCAATTCCTATATGATGTAAGCTAGGCGAGTGTTGCATTCACTGGTGGAATACTTGGCTCCATCTCCTCACTTGCACCAAATTTCAAAGTTCTTTATCTTTCAAAAAGTTTATGTGATACTTCCAAATCTGGAAGTTGTTTCTATGAAGCTTTTTCCTAACAATCTTATCTAGACCGCCGTCACTCATCTTGCTATGCACAATGTTCACTGAGTATAGCAACCAATCAACTTAAACACTTATACATACATGTGCTTTTTCCCAAAAATCTTATCTGGATGGTCACTCATCTTGCTATGCACAATGTTCACCAAGTATAGCAACCAGTCAACTCAAATACTTATAAGCTCAAAATTTTGTCCACACATTCCATAATTTTTATTGGCGATAGAATCTGAGGCTCAAAACCACTATTTGCATAAGCTCAAAATCACCTAGCACCATTCACAAATTCCGAGAAACACATCCAAAACATTCCTCCACTTTATGAAACACTCCAATGTACTCACATGAGCTCTATCTCAATGCTTTACATCCATTTGTTCACATACATCCATTTGTTCACATACATCCACTATCCGGTGCAAACAGTCTAATATAGCTTGCAACGTTGCATAATACCGAGCTCATTATTGTGCCAAATCATCAGGAAATGATCCAATCAAGTGTATACCATGTGCTTTTATATCCATACATGCTCCATGTCACATATAAACATCATCCGAGATCACCAACAAGTGTCAAATACATACCAAAAATAGCTCTTTGTTTTGGTCAGAAACCTAAAAAACAGTCTTGAAGTATCAATAGTAATCCACTTCCAATTCATTCAAATTACATCCAAATCTGAGGAGGACCAAACATTCATTGGCTTTGTATCAAGTTTCTTTATCCATGTATAGGCTCAATTACAGTAGTTTTGATCAATTAGATGATTAAGTACCTTTGTTTTGTTAATCACAATTAGCATCCCTATTAATCTTACTTAATCCAGTTTGTTTTGCATCAATACATCCAAATGAGTGCTTGTGGGTTTTATCCAAAGATGCATTGTATACATCCGTGTGAGCTCTATTATAATTTTCTACCTCCCTAGTCTATGCTGATTTCTTACTTGCCACCAAAAGATATAATTTTCTACCTCCTTGGTCTGTGCCTGATTTTTAGCTTGCCACAAAAAGATATAAATCCTTCAATGATGTTGGGTTGATCTTGGGTAATGGTTAGGGTGTGATAAATGTCCCTTAGCTACACACCAATCATCTCAATGATGCATCATCTCAATGATGCATAGAATCAACACTTGCAAGTTCCATGCATAGAATCAACACTTGCAAGTTCCATGCATATGAGCTTACATAGCCAATATTGCCTGCAAATCTATCTCACTTGCTCTAGAGTTGTCTTAATAGCTTGCCAATGCATCTCTTCTCTTATCCAATCAGGCATACATCAAATACATTAATCCCACAAGACTCTACAATGCCAGAAACTCACAAAAGACTTCTCACAAAAGCTTGCAAAAAACTATTTTTCACTTGTTTTGAGCAGCACACTCTTTGCTCAAACTTTGTCAAATCACATGCAATCTACTCGAGGGTGTTTAGCTATTCTTACCTGATAGGAAAAGCTCTCATATCTATTAATTTGGTGTGATCCACAGCTTCATTGGAAAGCTCCAAAACCAAAATTTTCCCTCTTGCTTGCTCACTCAAAAAACCCTAATAAGAGCTACCTAGGCTCCGATACCATGAAAAGAGAATAGAGGGGAACACAAGAGACACACTTAAACCATACTTGCTCTCATTTAATCAACACACACCTAGTAGAGAAGCTCATAGCTTTCCTTCATTGCACTCCACAAAACATAGCACATTTTCTAATTGTAAGTTCACATTGAAATAACCTAAAGCTAATGTCCACACACAATGAACTGGACATGGTCATTATTATCCACACACACACATTGCTAGTCTAGTGTTCATACGCTATCGCTATCTAACAAATCTCGATGAGTTTGCATTCTCAACAAATACTGTAGTCCATAATGTGTCCTTGCAAACAATATTTTCTCAACACTTTTTCTTATTGTCTTTACTTGCAGTACATCAAGATTTACACTAATTTGTGTAGATTAGTACTAATTCAATGGATATGTAATCTTTGTCTAGATTTTTTGCAAGAAAGTGACAAGATTAGAAAGGTTTTTGATCAAGAATCACTTACTATTGTTGTTTTGCATCAAGATTTGATTTTTGCACAATGACCTTTGCATAATTTGTAAACTGCTCTACACTGTAGAGCTATAATAGAATAGCACTCTACACTATAATCTTCAATTCTGCACTAATCCTTTATTATTCTTCAACTTTTCTCTTGAATCTTTAACTTTTTACCTGAACTGGATAGTAAACTATATTTTACAACTGTATTATGCACACTTTCTTGAGACTGCACCAAGATTTTGCACAACAACCTTCTTCTTGCAATATTCCTTCAAGAACTCAAAAATTTGGCAATCTACGGTTTTAATCTTGGGGAAATAAGGGCTCTAAGGATTAATTTTTGAAAAAGTATGCTCCCTAAGCAAGATAATATAATAAATCACTCAAAATTAATTCCTGAAACTCTTGTAAACCCTAATTTTGGGAATCAAGGAAATTTCAAGAAATCAAGATCAAGAAGATTAAGAAATTAAATAAATCAAGAAGTAAAGTGGATTACGATTTCTAAAAACAATGCTTAATACAGATTTAAAAACGATTAACATAAATTTTATTACTAATGTTCTTAAATCAAGAAATTAGCAAATCTGAAAACTAAGTAAAAATCAATTTCAAAAATGATTAAGGCTCAAATCACTCTTTAATCATAACACCAAGATTAAAACCAAGAGATAATCCATAAAATGATTGTAACTTCTAAATTTGGCAAGAAAATGTAAAAAAACATAGAATTTAGGGTTTTTAAAATTTTAAGGTTTCACTAATTTGAGATTAAGAAAACTTAAACTAGGATCAAAGATCCAGCTCTGATACTAATGCAAGAAAGGTTTGCACTCATAATGGAGTACACACATGGCTTGCATAATGGAGTACACCCATGGTTTGCACTCATACTAGAGTACACACGTGGTTTGCACTCATAATGGAGTACACACATAGCTTCTCTAGAGGGAGAGCTCACATGAAAGGTTTCTCTAGGAAAGAAGATGACCAAAAATGGTAATATGTCAAAAAGGTACAGTATCTTAGGGTTATTTCCCCACAACACGACTACGACTGTGTTCATCCGTGAAGAAACGGCCTATTTTCGTTGTTGTGATTCTATCTTTATATACAAAGAAATAAATCAAAAAATGGCCTAAAATAACATGTTCAAAGGGACTAAATGGTGCAAATAACTTTAATTCCATGACTTTCATACAAATCACCACAACCTGATAGGGTTGTCTTCGTCTACGAAGAAATGGCATGTTCGCGTTGAGATGATTCTATGCTAATACACATAAATGGCCTAAAATAATATGTTCAAAGTGTCTTAATGGTGCAAATAACATTAATTCCATGACTTTCATACAAATCACCACAACGCAATAGGATTGTGTTCGTCTACGAACAAATGGCCTGATTGTGTTGTCGTGATTCTATCGTAACGCACAGAAATAAATCAAGAAATAGCTTAAAATAATGTGTTCAAAGGGTCTTAATGGTGCAAATAACATTAATTTCATGACTTTCATACAAATCACCACAACACGACATGACTGTGTTCATCTACGAAGAAATAATATGTTTGCATTTTGTTCTATCGTAGTACATAGAAATAACTCAAGAAATGACCTAAATAGTGTGTTCAAGGGTCTTAACGGTGTAAATAACATTAATTACATGACTCCCATACAAATCACCACAATGTGACAAGGTTGGCTATGTTCATCCACGAAGAAATGGCCTGTTTACGTTGTGGTGATTCCATTATAATACACAAAAATAACTCAAAAATGGCCTAAATTAACGTGTTTAAATGGTGAAATAACATTAATTCCATGAATTTCATACAAATCACCACAATGTGATAAGGATGTGTTCGTCTCCATGAAGCAATGGCATGTTCGCATTGTGGGGTGATCCTAACTTAATATGGCATAAACAACTTAAAATAATTTGTGGGAAATCAAAACAGCACAGATTGGCATCAACATACCTAATGGTGTAGATAGCTTTGAAAATTCCTGGAGTTGCTCGAAAGAATGTAGGAAAAAACTCAAAGAACAAACAGCTTGGAAGAACATAGGCAAAAACTCATGTCCATATTACAAACTCAAGAACAAATGCCCTTATAGTTTTTATACGCATGAGAATTGAATGCACCACTGCCATGTGTTAGAGGCAGCTTTAATTGATGACACATGTAAACTTAATTTATCGATGCATGTAGTCATACACAAAACTTCAGCCATGTCATTCAGCCACCTCTGACATGTGTACACTTAGCCATACCATTAGGGGAAATTTGGACTCTCAAATGGGCCCCCTCTCTCTCTTCCATGAATCAAGGAAAAGTTCCAAAGTTAATGTTACAATATTACCACTCTCTTCCCTCTTCATATGTTTCTTAATAGTTTTTTATAAAGATCCACCTATGACTTTGTTCAAATATCCATTTTCACCTGTAAATCTGCTCAAAATCCCATGTAATAACTCCATCTTTTGCATTTGCCCGAGTGATGAAATTCGTGAGCTTTGCATTCAATGAGTCCCCTTCCCAGTAATCATCATAGTAATCATCATTCATTCTTCTTGTCGATCATGATGTTTTTTTAAAGAAAGGATACTTTAATATTAAAAATATTTCGTTACAAAATGATGATATTGTTGCCTATGTACAACATGCTAGATTTTGAGAGGTGTTTTTTAAAGGGGCGTGAAGCGAACTATATTAAGAGGAAAAAAAGTAAGCCAAAATACAAAAGCACAAAAATGTTTTTTTGAAGAAGCATAACTTCTAGGCTAAGTCATTTCTCACTGTGAGGTTGAGAATGTAAATTTTCAATTCACAATCTTTAATCAATAGTTCCACTTCTTCAATAGCCACTCGGTCATCTTGTTCTAAGCGCTCTTTTTATATTTGACTCATTATATCCTAAAAATATTCCTTGTCTTTGTCCATCAGCAACATTTATTCCATAGCATTCTTTGTGTATTGCGCTTCACATGCTTTCATATTGGCTTTGTGTAGTGTTTTCAGCTTTAGACCATGCATCACATTGGTATTTGCATGATTAAACAAGTGGTTATTTCACATTAGTATTTGCGTGATTAAACAAGCAATTATTTCTACTTATCCAGATAGACAACAAGTATTCAGCACGTATAACAAACATAATTTGGCAAAGGATTGGTTCAGGACAAAGAGGGGAAAAGTCAAGAGACCACGAGAAGAGGAATAGAGTGGAATTTCTAAGGACCCATTGCCCATGCCCTAGAGCATTAAGAGCCATCCCTTCCTCTCTAAACAAAAAACAGAAGTAATCATTCGACAGATACTGTGTATGATCGACAATGAGGCCTCGAGTTGTTCCTAATCCAGGACTTCAATACCTCTACTAGAGGTCTTGGACCATAGCATAGACCAATGAGAGATCTCGTCTAGTAAGTTCACTGCCACTCCCCAAACTAAGTTTGCAGGTAGAGTGACAGAGAGCTTACCATTTTGATGTGTTGAAGTTTCTCCTCCAACAATTCCAATGCCTTCGGTCTGGTGATGTTGGGGTCCAGGTCAACTCAGAGACTTTGCCAGGCTTCTTCAGGAGGGCTCCCTTCAGCTATAGAATTTCTTACCATCAGATTGGAAAAAGGGCATATGAAGTTCTCCATGGTTTTACTCCTTTTGGGGCTCTGGCTGGGTCCATCATGATGCTCCATGGCACCGCAAAAATGTATGGGTTGCGATGGAGGTTAAAAGGGAAGTGGTTTACATGTCCACCGCATGGTTCACATGTGGGAAAAGGAATCCCGATTTCTAGCACTGCAGCCTTTCTTCCTCATGATGGGTGAGGGGTGGGGTGGCGTATCCATGTGATAATCTTGACGGTGATGCTCTAGCTCTCTTGCAAAGTTAATTGAGTGGTGTTGACGGGACTGGCTTGCTGCTCCATGCTAATGGCCTTGGTTTGCATTAGTACAGTTCTCAAGGAAGATTCTTTCGAGATTTTGGGGTTCCCAATACAATCGACCAAGGTTCCTCTGGCCGTGCGGCCATCGGGACACAGGAAGGCCTCTCCCCGCTTCTCAACTTGTAACCAAACCAAATTAGGCATGACGAGAGGAGGGAAAAAACTAACGAACCCCATTCATAGGTTTAGTCTTGCCCTTCCTTTGCCCCTTTCATCATCATGATATCTTCCTCAAACCGCCCCTCCATTTGCTTGTTTTAACTTTAAGCTCGTTTTGAAACTTGGCATACACTACTACTACTATGGTTCTCTAGATTCTGAGAAGTTGACTCTTCACACTAACTAGCAGCTCACTATTCTTCATCTAGAGTGAATTTCAAGCTCTTTCTGAAACTCAACATACACCACCACCACCACCACCACCACCACCACCACCACCACTACTACTACTACTACTACTACTACTATGGTTCTCTAGATTCTAAGAAGTTGACTCTTCGCACACTAACTAGCAGCTCACTTTTCTTAATCTACAGTGAATTTCAAGCTCTTTTTGAAACTCGGTGTACACCACCACCACCACCACCACCACTACTACTACTACTACTACTACTACTACTACTACTACTACTACTACTATGGTTCTCTAGATTCTAAGAAGTTGACTCTTCGCACACTAACTAGCAGCTCACTTTTCTTAATCTATAGTGAATTTCAAGCTCTTTTTGAAACTCGGCGTACACTACTACTACTGCTGCTGCTGCTGCTACTGCTGCTGCTCTGCTGCTGCTGCTGCTACTATGGTTCTCTAGATTCTAAGAAGTTGACTCTTCGCACACTAACTAGCAGCTCACTTTTCTTAATCTACAGTGAATTTCAAGCTCTTTTTGAAACTCGGCGTACACACTACTACTACTGTTGTTTGCTGTTTGCTGCCTGCTGCTACTACTGCTACAGTTCTCTAGATTCTAAGAATTTGACTCTTTGCACTAACTAGTAGCTCACTTTTCTTCATCTACAATGAATTTCAATATACAATGTCAATATCCTACTCCCTCCATGTATCCCCTAACTCACAACCCCCGATTCACAATGCGAGGGGCACTCGTCCCCTTGGTGCTGATGTGCCTCCTCGCATTGTAGTGATTCAGGCACACATCATGATGAGTCAGGATTAATCTCCTACTTTGTTAAAATTAAAATTTTTATCTCAATGAAAGCACAAAGATACGCAAAACAAAAGACACATTACATTGTATTTTAATTCACAGCATAAATTTATTTTGGGAACAATAGTTATATATATATAATTTCAAAAAGAGATTTACATTAAAACCCAATTACAAGCTCATATCCACAAACTCTACATGTCCATATTACAAACTCTATAGATCATCGGGATCAAATGGTGAAGGTGGAGGTGATGGAGTTGGGGCTGGGGCTAGGGACTAGGGGTTATGCCGTGTTGTTGATTAGGCCCTCGATTTCCTGAACCCAAAACTCCTCTACATCCATTGGTTCATAGTCCTCCAGGTTTGGAACCTACACGGAATCAACAAAGCATAAGTTAAGTCTACATAAAAAGTATCTTAATAATGTAAGAATATTGCAACTTTGTAGAACACATACATATCCCAGTAATCCCAGTAGCCTATGAACCAGTATCTTAGCATTCAAGAAAACCCTCCATTCACATGTGGGGCTCTCAGGTTGCAAGGGCACTCGAATTTTCTCAATTTCGTATCCACGAATACATCATGTGTATGTGCCTCGAGTCCGATGGCCAATTTCTCTAGGTACCTGTAAGGTTCCTCCTCAGCCCTAAATGATGTATAAGCTCTCCACTCAGTCCCCTATAATCATCCCCTTATTTTTGGCCTAGAGAGAGAAAATATTCTAGAGAGAGATAATACAAATTTGAGATATTTTTGGATACAAAATTTCTCCTAATATCTAAGATGAATTCCTCTGAAATAGAAGTTCAAAAAGCATTTTTCAATGTGCATTAGAAGTTAATTGAATATGTGTATTAGAGACCTTAGCCTAAGGGTCCACATTTTCAAAAAAAATTATTAAGGTCCAAATAAGGTTCTAAAGGGCCAATAGGATTAATCCGATTGTTTCAATAAGAAACATGCAAAGAATAAAAGAAAATCCCCCAAAAAAGAGTAAATTCACACATAAGATGAAGAGTTGACTAAGTATTGGATTTATTAGTTAAAAGTTGAGGTTTATTAATTTAAAAAAATCAAATTTTGACACCTCAAGAGTGGGGAAGGGCGCTCATGAAGGAGGTGCCTATTTCACATCATTACCTTACATTTTTAATTCAAAAAATTTAAGATATTTAATCTCAAACTAGATCAAAAAGTAAGCCAAACTAGTCCAAATCTTGTCCAAAAACTGGATCAAACTAAAGATGGAAGCCTCTATAACCTAGTTGGACTTGGTTAGTGGCCTCCCTCACCTATAAATAGACCCTCGCTCCTTTGTATTTTCATCTTTTTGTATTTACATGCCAGTATTATCTTCATTTCAGTGTAATTTTATTATCCCTCTATTTTGCCTCTACTTTGGGAAGCTTTGGAGCTTCACAAATCTCCATCCTCTCTTGGAGATTACCCTTTCCATCTTAGTGGCCAAGCTTTCCTTGTGGGCTTCACTTCTTTTTAAAAGAATCAAGCCAAAAACCAAGGGTAAGCCTAAATCCATGGTGTTTTTCTATCTTTTTCAATGGTAATCTTCTTCCCAACCTCTCTAATGCTTGGGAAGCTTTTTAATCAATGGTTTTTTCTTGAAATTAAGCTTTTTAGTGATTCATAATGTTTAATTGGATTAATACTAATCTTTTATACTTAATTATGATATTTTTGATTAGTAAATCTCTCTTTTTGAAAGATTAATCATCTTTATGGTTAGATCCTTGTTAGAATGATGGATCTTAATGATAATCTTATTATCTTAATCAAAACTCTAGGCTTGACAAGCTAGAGAAGAAGATTAAGTATTTTTATGATTTTAATCTAGTTATAAATGATGATTAATTTCTTTAAGCTTGTTTATGATTAAGAAAAATCATATTAATTCATTTTAAGTTGAAAGAGAGTTATGCTAGCATTTTTGTAAGTATTTTCATATAGAAATGATAAATGGATAATTTTAAGAATAATCAAGAGGTTTGAATGTAATTATATTTATAATTATGCTGTGTATGCATAATAAATTTTTAGCTTACAAGAGGAATTTCCACCACATTTCATAATTATGAGTATTTATTTAAAAGTAGAAAATTGAGCATTCTCAAAAATTGCAACGAAGCTATGGTAAAAAATTTATTAAAAAATGAATCTTATTTTTATGCATAAATTTAATAATGCAAAAAGAGGAATTCCCATCATATTCTAGTCATGAACATTTTATGCTAAAAGAATAATTTTTGTTGTATTTATGGAAAATACTTTTATAGTTTTTATGCATAATTGTTTAAATAATAGAGAAAAGAACAATATTTGTTATATTTTTTTATATGTTTATGCATAAAAATTTAGATGCAAAAAGAGGAATTCCCACGATATTCTAGGTACAAACATTTTAAATATTAAAAGAGGCATTTTTGGCATATCTCAAAATATGTATATACATGGGTATTTTTATTTATTTAAAAGAGTAATTTGCATCGTACTTTAATTAGGAAAATGTATAAATTATATTTGGTGTAAAAAGAGAAGGTTTCACCATAATTCTACATAGATAATCTAAGGTGAGGTTCAAAATGGAGAAAATAATATTTTAGAATATTTCTATGAGAATAATTCAATCAAATGGTGTATACATATTTTATCAGTTTTAGAAAAAGAGATATCCTTGTTAAATTCCATTATTCTCGAATAGAACTATTTATAATTCTATTGTGGCCAAGAAAGAATAAATTTTCATAATTTTAGATTTTACCCTTACGATTGGAAATCATAGTTAAATTATCATATAAATATAAGAAAAATCCTTAGGAAACAAATCTAGGTTTAAATCCGAGTAATTTAGGGCCATGACCACGCGAGAAAGGTGGGACAATAAGATGCTTGCCCATCTCTCGAATCAAAAATTAAGCAAAACCTTGTTACTATTCCCAATTCTTCAATACAAAGAATGGATTACCGGGGCTGATTTAGAGAAGTTTTCCTCTTAAGATCAGAAATCGACAAGAAATAAGTTGGAAATTCATTATAAGTGATGGGTGGATTACTGAGACACGAGATTCGTGATTTTCATTAAGAAAGTCTGGATTTTGAGAAAAATGGGTCTTGTTAAATCAAACTCAACGGGAAATTCTTACTTGCATAGAAACTCTGTTTTTGAAAAGGATTGTCTTAGAGGAATTGTTTAAACTAAGGAGAGTTACGTTGCAACAGCTGGCAGGGAGTCATCAAAGGACGTTGCAACAGCTGGCAGGGAGTCATCAAAGGACGTTGCTCGACGGCAAAGCCTCCCAAGGTCTTGACCAGCCTCGGTATGGTTAAAATGGTGTGCTTCCGGTACGATTGGTAAGGATCGACGAAGCGGTCCCTGAGTGAAGTGCTAGGACACCTAAGGAGGATCCTAGAGGGTTTTGACTAGGCGATGCACGAGCTCGCCTAGTCATGGGCTCGCCTAGCAACTGCGATGCACAGGCTCACAGTTTTGCTAGGACACCCATGCATTTGTTGAGGAAGATATGGATGGATTGGAAAGGAATTATCTATGTGAACTGGAACTTGAAATTGGATCTCGTTGGTTGACTAGCTGGTCTTCAACAGAGAGTCTGGATGGCATTTTGATTGTAAAACAATGGACTGGAATTTTGAGGATTATGATGGAAATACTATGTTTCATATTGGGTGTGTAAGTGGTGTGTCTACTTTGTATTTTGTTTGAGTACCGGCTAGGGGGCCTGGGAACTCTTTTTCCTAGTACTTGTTATAAAAAGGGATCCCACCAATACAGTGGTTGGCTAACCCATGGGCTGGTTGGGGTTAGGCTGGATTGATGGATTCCTGCAATAAATTTAGATACGTTCAAGTTACATTAGTTAGAGTAAGGCCCAGGAAGATTCTTGTTCTACAAGAAAGAATCAACGGTTGTGCCTCGTTTCTTCAGAGGAAAAAAGTGATGATCTCTATGAACCAAGTGCAAGCCCCTTCCTTGATCTAGCCATGTGACCTACGAGTTCGATCGAATAGAAAGGATAGTTAAGGCCTTGACCCGTTAGATAAATTTTTTCGTTAGAATATTTTCCTGGCGGAATCGCCCGAGCTTTCCGGGCGAGGGAAGTTTTTCCGGTCTCGGTTTCGGAGGAACCACCGAATTAGTCTCTTGTCTAAACATTCGTGGGCAAGGCCTTGAGTGGGAAGCCTTGCCTTGCGCGAGAGGCTACTACTTCCACTGCTAGCACCCCCGAGAAGGCCACCCAGAGAGGGCAAGGGTCTCACATCTGATATCAGAGCTTTTTTGAAAGCTTAAGAAGGAAAAACAAATTTTATCAGAAATTTATAATAAAAACTTAGAAAGATGCATTTTCATGTTGTATTCTCATTCAGATTAAGATTCATTAATGAAGACTTTTAATCAATGAATTGGATTTTATAGATGGACGTCCCATGTTTATCTGGTATCCCCAATCTTAAACTCAGGATATGACTGCTTTCACTTTTGCGCATATCCTCTCCTCCGCCTACGACTCGAAGGAGTAGAGCAAGACTTGCTAATCATTTCCAGGAGTTATATTTTCTAGACCCAGCGGAGAGACGACAGCATAAGTGGTACACAGGGCAATATGTCCATGCCTCTTGCAACGAGCACCACATGCTGAGAAAGAACATCTCTTTAGCCATGGTCCTATTGAGGCTAAAGGTGGTTTGGGGTGTTATCCTGTATCACCCCACACCTCGATATTTTAGGGTTACTTGTCAACTTTTCAGACTTCTTAGCCGTTTTATCCCGAGAAGTAAGATTACAGCACCAATAGAAGTAAGGGAACAATTCTATCGTCACATGTCTATAGCCCGTCGTCTCATGCGTATACCATTGAGGCTTTAATTTTTTGGAGCCATGTTCGCTATGTATATATTGCAAACCTTATGTAAATAAAGAATGTTTTGTGAAAAAATTTCCAATTATCTAAGTGATTTTTTGACTATCAGATATCGAGTTTAAAGAAATAAGATCTGTTTCTTCGGACGTATGTCTTAGTCTCTAAAAAGACTGATTATCTTGTTTAAAGTAATTATTTTCAAACTTCTTAAGTCTTAGGATCTCAAGATGAAGTCGAATAGAAATTTAACGATGTATTGTCTTGGCAGAATCATGAGACGTCCGAATCGTGGTGGGCAAACAGCCACATCCTCTCACGGATGAGGATAAGCTTGACCCCCCTGATGTTCGCAAGGCTCTTCATAGATCTTAGCCAGGTCCAAGGGTAAAGGGGAAAACTTAGGCGAGGCTGTGGAGAAGTGGATCAAAGCAATGGAAGAATACTTTGATGTCACTGGATACAATGAGAAAAGTAAAGTGGCTCTTGCAAGGCTGAAGATAGTAGAAATAGCCAGAGTAGCATGGAGAAACCACTATGAGACAAATCGTCTGGATCATTTGGAACACCCATACGTGGAATGATCTCAAGACTTACCTCAGAAAGAGATTATGTCTTCCAGGCTTCTTGGAAACTAAGATGAATGAATTCTTGGAAACTAAGATGAATGAATTCTTGGAGCTAACCCAAGGGAGCAGAACCACGGAGGAGTATCACCAAGCGTTCGCTCTCCTCCTCAAATACTCGCGCCACCGTTGGATGTGAAACATCTAATGGCCAGGTTCATTAGGGGAATGAACGAACCTTTGGATACAATGGTAAAGAATGCCAAGCCAGTTTTCATAGTACATATTGCGAAGGACGTTGCCAAGGCCTTTGTTGTTAAGGTCCCGCCAAAGCCAGCTCCCTCATCCTTCAAAAGGTTCCAAACACCGGGAAGTACTTCAAACCTTCCGCCTCCTAAGAAACACCAAGGTCTTAATCAGAATCAGGAGACGAGAAGCTTTAGAATGGAAGGAAGACCTTTTCCTCGAAGCACTTTTTCTGGAACTCTGGCTCTTTCCAAGATACAAAAGGAAGAACTTTGAAGTGAAAATAGGTGTTTCGGTTGTCAAGGTTTTGGGCACCAACTCAAGGATTGCCCAAATCCTTCTATGTCAATGGGACAGGGAAGCCAAGGTCCCAGAATTCAGAGACTAACTCCTTCGTATCAATCCAATCAAGGTCCCCCTCGCCAAAATCAGGGCAACCCCAGAAGAGTGCCATCTCAGCCCTGTAGCCTCAATACAAAGTAGTCTCAGAACTCCCTCCCAAAATTGGGGAAACCAAAGAGAGAGAGTTCCACCTCAGTCTGCAGCAGCCAAAGTCGCCAATAGCCGATGTAGTAGAGGAAACATAACCGTATTCAGTTTAATCTAGATGGAAACATAACAAACTACCAGTTCAAAGTCTTACCCTTGGGAATCTACGATGGAATCCTTGGAATGGATTGGCTCCATAAGAATCAGGCTGGCATTCACTGTCACAAAGAAACCATCTCTTTCCTCGACCTTCACAGGAATAAAGTTCAAGGAACTAGAATTTTTTGATCCCCAGTGCTGCAATTAGTCAAAGCTTCTAAATTGCTAAAGGGACTCAGAAATAGGCAAGATGTCTCTGTCATTAAAATGAATCCTATAGATAGAAAAATAAAGGCTAAGGAACCAGAGTGGTTAAGTAAGTATGCCGATGTATTCCCAAAAGAGCTGACTAAGATGCCTTCGACTCGTGAAGTAGATTATGAGATAGAGCTAACCCCGGGAGCTTAGCCAGTAGCCCAGCGTGCATACAGAATGCCAATTCCTAAAGCCATAGAACTTAAGGAGCAGTTAAGACATCTGCTAGAGCAAGGATTCGTAAGACCTAGTGTTTCACCTTGGGGTGCGCCCGTTCTCTTTTAGAAAAAGAAAGATGGAATGTTAAGACTCTGTATTGATTACAGAGGATTAAATCAGTAACAATCAAAAATAAGTATCCTATCCCTAAGATTGATGAGCTTCTGGATCGGTTAAGTGGAACCCAAATGTTCATAAAGATAGATCTCAAATGTGGATATTACCAAATCAGAATCAAGGAACAAGATATCCCACAAAGACAGCTTTTAATACTCGCTATGATCATTATGAATTCACAGTCATGCCATTCGAATTAACTAATGCCCCAGCAACGTTTAATCACCTCATGCAGGATATTCTCAAAGAATACTTGGATGATTTTATTCTTGTCTTCTTTGATGGCATCCTCGTATACTCTAAGAATGTAGCAGATCATGAAGATCATGTGCGTAAGGTCCTGGAGATCCTAAAGAAGCACGAACTCGTTGGCAAAAAAGAGTAAGTGTACTTTCTCTACTGACCAAATAGAATACTTGGGATTCATAGTATCTAAAGATGGGATTTCACCTGACCCCGTAAAAATCCAAGCAATTGTAGATTGGCCAGAGCCCATTGGCCAAAGCCCAAGATGGTAAAATAAGTCTGAGGATTCTTAGGATTAACCAGGTGGTATCGAATCTTTATACCCAGATATGTTCAGATAGCATCCCCTTTGACTAACCTTCTCAAAAAGAGTAGCCTATTTCAGTGGACTGCTATGTGTCAAAGTGCTTTTAAGCTGAAGACAGCCTTAGTAACCAACCCTATCCTTAAATTTCTAGATTTTTCCTTACCCTTTTAAGTAGTTACAGATGATAGTGGTTTTGCCCTAGGAGGTGCTCTTATGTAGGAAGGTCATGCAGTAGCCTATGAATCTAGAAAGCTTAGAACGCATGAGAGAAATTATGATGTCCATGACTTGGAGTTACTCTCGATAGTTTATGCTCTCAAGTTGTGGAGACATTATCTCTTGGGACAAAGATTCACCTTGATGTGACAGATCATCAAAGTCTGAAGTGGATCTTCACCCAAAGGAATCTCAACATGCATCAAAGAAGATGGATACAAACCTTGCAGGAATTCAATTTTGAGATTAAGTACTAGCTAGGGAAATAAAATGTGGTAGCAGATGCACTCAGTAGGAAAGCCTCCTTGCTTGTAATAACATTGTTGTCAAATCCACTGATTAGTGAAGCAAGAGAGAAAATCATGCAAGACAAATTATTTGCCCCTATTGCTACCTTGGAAAGCAAGACTCCTCAGGAAATGAGTCAAGTTCTTGGGTACAAATTGGATGAAGGATGCATGTATTATAATAATCGGCTATGCATTCCCAATGATAAGGGAACAAAAGAAAAGATTCTGAGAGAAGCCCATGATAGCCTGATAGCTGGACATCCAAGGTTCATAAATACCTACATATCTGTATAGAAGAGATTCTTCTGGCTAGGACTCAAAAAGGATGTACTTAATGTGTCAAAGAGTCAAGGCAGAGAGAGTCAAGATGCTAGGAAAGCTGCATCCCTTAGACATTCCATAGATGAAGTGGGAATGTTTCAGTATGGATTTTGTTACTGGACTACCTTCAGTGCAATCAGGTTACAACTCCATTTTTGTGGTAGTTGGCAGACTAACCAAGGTTGCCCATCTGATTCCAATAAAAGAAACCTACACTACAGTGGACATTGCCAGAGTCTTCCTCAAGGAGATTTTCACGTTGCATGGCTTACCCAGGAGGATAGTAAGCGATAGAGATCCTAAGTTCACATCAAGGTTCTGGACTACACTCTTCGAAGCAGTGGGAACTTTTAAAGATCTCAGTACAGCCTATCATCCCGAGACAGATGGCCAAACTGAAAGAGTGAATCAGGTAATAGAAGATATCCTTTGATCATGCTGTGGGGCAGGGAGCCCAAGAAGTGGTTAAGCTATTTGCATTTGGTTGAGTTTGCTTA
Source organism: Cibotium barometz (assembly GCF_041138505.1). Classification (NCBI taxonomy): domain Eukaryota; kingdom Viridiplantae; phylum Streptophyta; class Polypodiopsida; order Cyatheales; family Cibotiaceae; genus Cibotium; species Cibotium barometz. The sequence continues at coordinate 44,938,325 of NC_141047.1, forward strand.
TAATGTCTCGTATCACCGAAGTATCGGGATGAGCCCTTTCAAAGATCTGTACAGACAAGATTGCCTCACACCATTAACTTGGTCCGACCCATTGATCAGGGTCAATAATATTTCTATGAGAATAATTAAATAAAATGGTGTATACATATTTTATCAGTTAGAAAAAGAAATATCCTCGTTAAATTCCATAATTCTCGAATATAACTATTTATAATTCTATTGTGGCCAAGAAAGAACAAATTTTCATAATTTTGGATTTTATCCTTACAATTAGAAATCATAGTTAAATTATCAAATAAATAGAAGAAAAATCCTTAGGAAACAAATGTAGGATTAAATCCAAGTAATTCAGGGTAGACCACAACCACGCGAGAAAGGCGGGTCAATAAGATTCTTGACTATCTCTTAAATCAGAAATTAAACAAAACCTTGTGACCATTCCCAATCCTTCAATACGAAGAATGGATTACCGGGGTTGATTTAGAGAAGTTTTCCTTAAGATCCAAAATCGACGAGAAATAAGTTAGAAATTTATTATAATTGATGGGTGGATTACTGAGATATGAGATTCGTGGATTTTCATTAAGAAAGTCAGGATTTTGAGAAAAAGAGTCTTGTGTAATCAAACTCAACGAGAAATTCTTACTTGCATAGAAACTCTGTTTTTGAAAAGGACTATCTTACGCCAAAATGCTAGAGGAAGCATTTGGCTTATGGTTTAAACTAAGGAGAGCTACGTTGGAAGCTGGCGGGGAGTCATCAAAGGATGTCGCTCGTGGGGCAACACCTGCCAAGGTCTTGACGAGCCTTGGTATGGTTAAAATGGTGCGCTTCTGGTACGATGGGCGAGGACCGATGAAGCGGTCCCTGAGTGAAGTGCTAGGACACCTAAGGAGAATCCTAGAGGGTTCTGACCAAGCGATACATGGGCTCGCGGTTGCTAGGACACCCATGCATATGTCGAGGAAGATATGGATGGACTGGAAAGGAATTATCTATGAGAATTGGAACTTGAAATTGGATCTCGTTGGTTGACTAGCCGGTCTTCAACGGAGAGTCCGGATGGCATTTTGATTGTAAAACAATGGACTAGAATTTTGAGGATTATGATGGAAATACTATGGTTTCATTCCAATTTTGCTTTAAAGACAGCTGAATTTGTGAAAGGCAATTTCATATTGGGTGTGTAAGTGGTGTGTCTATTTTGTATTTTGTTTGAGTACCAGCTAGGGGGTCTGGGAACTCAGGAGGACAAAACATATTGGGTGTGTAAGTGGTGTGTCTATTTTGTATTTTGTTTGAGTACTAGCTAGGGGGTCTGGGAACTCTTTTCCCCCTGGTACTCAGGAGGACAAAACATAACCAAACTTTTATAAAAAGGGATCCCACCAATACAGTGGCTAACCCATGGGCTGGTTGTGGTTAGGTGGATTCTTGAAATAAATTTAGATACGTTCAAGTTACGTTAGTTAGAGTAAGTCCCAGGAAGATTCGTGTTCTATGGGAAAGAATCAATGGTTGTGCCTCGTTTCACAAGAAAAAAGCGATGATTTCTATGAACCAAGTGCAAGCCCCTTCCTTGATCTAGCCATGTGACCTACGGGTTTGATTGGAATAGAAAGTATAGTTAAGGCCTTGACCCGTTAGACAAATTTTCCGTTATAAGATTTACCTGGTAGAATCGCCCGTGAACATAAAGGTCTCTTGCAATTTTTGGTATATCTCACACACTCACACAAAATTTTGTATTTATCTCCATGGTGCTCCTATTGTTTTGTCAAATAAACCCATGCATACAAAAACACAAATACAAATACAAATACACATACACATACAAATACACACACACACATACACCCATGCATACAAAAACACGCACATGTTTATAGTAAATCTCGACCACATTTAAGTAGAATCAATTCTCTCAATGGAGTCCTATTTAAATTCAAGTATTGTTGTGGTGTTATCTATCTTTTTTTCTCTACCAATGTGGAGCCTAGAGCTAGTTAAAGTATGTGTAATTAGTTGTTCCAGCATGTTGTAAATGGCAACAAATAAGGGCATGTAAATGAGAGGTTTAGGATTGGAAATCATGAAGCACGATGTTCTTTTTTGTCATAAAATGAAGAGATGTCTTTGCTAGTAATGTTTTAATGTAATCTAAAATGTTTTAAAAAATATTTTTATTCATGTGTTGAAGAATGCTTTTTATGGCCAGATGCTTTTTTTTTTTTGAAATGTTACCCTATTTCATTCACATACATGCTTATTCCTCAAATTCATACTCCTAACGAATGGGTTTATGTGAACAGTTTTCACATGGGTCCAAAGCGCTCTATGCATAGGGGCAAGTGAAAGTGTGCCAACATGGTCAAGAAGTCATGAATTTGCAGTCAGGGCCTCTAACAAAAAAGGCTTGCATTTGATGAAGAGGCCACCTCTAGAAATATGCACTATAATTCTCTTAAGAAGCATGGGAGAAGGCCTAAATGTTGTCCTTACATTGATGATGAGGCCTTCAAGGATGGGACAATGGAAGAAGAGGCAGAAATAGAGCGGGACTCAAATGTTTTTGTTGCCACTCCTAACGATACATTGGCATGTATACTACCCCCCATGTTAGGAGTGACAACAACCATGCATACTACCCCCCAAAGGAGCCAACCCTCAAGAAGCTTGACATTTGCAATGGAATGTGGGGCATAGATAACAATGAAGGGCATGAGCCAGATTCTCAACCAAAACACAACTGACATTTTGGAGAGAAAATATCATTAGGGCTCATGAATAGTGTTTTGGGTCAGATTAATGCGACTCAAGGCTCGGCCCCTCCTTTGGCAGGATTTGTGTCGCTTGGTTGCAATTAGTGATGCTTCATGGCTTGTTCCCTTGTTTGATAGGGCTACGTACATATAGACCATGGGCTCTTTTGTTGTGTCTCTCAAGGGCTGGCATGGCGAGACAAAATCCATCACTCAAGAGATGATTGATGGCTAGGATCCCATTTGGCAAAGGCTCATCAATGAGGTGTTTGAAAGTTAACTCACAAAAGAGTGGGCAAATTTGTGAGGCAAAACCTTCTTTGTTTGGGATGGCAATCACCGATTGAAGACATGGACAAAGACATAAAAGAAGGTAAATATTTTTGCACACATTTTCATGATTTAGGTTTCTTGGTTTTCACTTATATTGCATGCTTGGTTGTTTCTTAATTCTATGTTTCTAGATCTTTGTTCATGAACTTCTTTGGGTTTTTTAAATTATACTCTGAATGTGAAGAGTATCAGGTGCAAGTGTGGACAATTATTGAGGTTGAGAAGAGAAAGGAGGGTGAGCTTATACTTGCCCTCGTTTTTCCGATCTCGGTCTTGAAGGAACCATTGGATTAGTCTCTTGTCCAGACATTCATGGGGGCGAGGCACCAAGTGGGAAGCCCTGTGCCCTGCACTAGAGGCTGTTACTTCCACTACTAGCGCTCCCAAGAAGGCCGCGCGGAGAGGGCAGGGGTCTCATAGTACCTAAATATGCAATGCAATTAAGGTAAGGTCAACATGCCTACAAAGTTAATAATAAAGATGAACTAAATTAAATAGACACTTACTTTTGTATTGTTCCATTGCACCCTTTAATTGAGTTGGCTATACCAGGAATTTCCTCTACATCATGTCCACAATCACGAGACTCGAGTGGCTCTTGTAAGTTTGAGTGAATCTCTAAGACCCATCACTAAACCTAAAAAAGTACATTACTTGTATGGTATTTACTAATTGACACTTACCCCTCATTTTAACCCAATATAATTGAGTCGAGCATAGTCTAAATTCACCAATTGGAACCACTGAAGTATGCCTAGGTAGGAATAGCTATCCGAAAGAAAAGATGTCAACATAATATAAACTTCATTCTGTTGGCAATAATGGCACGTCGGCTACAATATTACTCCATAAGCCAATCCTTAATCTCTTCTCTATTCATTTCCATAATGCTCATATTTCTCAAATCTTCTCCATAAAAATACTTACTTCTTAATAGATTTGGCATACCTCTTGCCTAATTGATTAAACATACTCCTTGCCTAATAAATTGGGCACACTTTGGAGATTCTACATGAAGCAAGTGGAGTACATGACAACCTTGAAGAATCATTGAAGAAAATATCAACAAGGAGGAATCAACGGAATTGTTCTTCACATCATTAGAGACAATTCATAATTACCCAACCAAGTAAGGTCGTTGTGTTGCATCTTTCTTTTGCTTTGTAAGACACTTTCCATTTTGCTTATTGTTGTTAGAATAAATGGCTTCTCAAGGTGGGAAGGATGAAAATGGGGAGAAGGGGGAAAACCCAATGTCTTCTTTCCACATGGAAGAGGATATTACAAAAACAAATGAAATAGATATGCAATATTTAGATCTTAATGAGTATGAGGATATAGATATGACAGAAATGAAAGAAAAAATCTCTAATATAGAGAATAAACTTGAGAAAATGATGGGTCCTCTTAGCTCCTTAATGAGAGGGGAAGGATTGGGAGTAAAAGAAATATCTAAAAATAACATTGATGAGGGAAGGAAAAAAACTCTAGAAAAAGGATTCAATGAAACCATAAATAAAGTGGGTCCCAAAACTAGAGACCAGGACATGGTATTCAAAGATTTAAAGGCACCCACTTTTTTAGTAGAGAAGAGAAGGAGAGAAATAAAGATGCGATCCATATTTTTCTACAAAAATGGCAAGATTTGTATCCTTTAAGAAATGTACCTTATCATAACCGCCCCATTGAAGCTAGCCTATCCTTAACAAGGCAAAGCTTATAATAAGTGGTGGATAAGCTTAACAGAAGCTAGGCAAGTACCTGATTCTTGGGATTCATTTAAGGAATTATTCTTAAAGGAATATCTTCCTAAAAATGAAGAAGACTAAAATTGGGAGGAGTGGGATAATTGTTCTATAGAACCAGGGATTTCATTAACGTCTTCACAATTTCGTGATCACGTTAACAAAACCTGTTGTTAACATATTAAAACTTGTGATCACATTGTATATTCACATGACCTGAGCAATGACTTGCCAAAACCCACTAGTCCCGTAACACCTCCGGACTTTTTGTTTTCCCGGCGGGCCCGCCGGGATATTACAAATCCCGGCAGGCCCGTCGGGAAAACAAAAGAACCCCGGCGGGGTTTTGCTCTGTTTATAAACACTGCCCGACACCCATCGTGAAACTTTTGGGAAGATAGTCCTTGTTTTGGGGGCGTGATATCTCTCCTCAAAGTACTTGTAGAGCTCTCAAGTTGCTAGAAGTGTCCTCTTGGGAAGAACGTCCTTATCTTAGGGGCTGTCGTCTTTCCTTGTAGGCACTCCTAAGGCTATTGAGCCACTCGTCCTTAGTTCTTTGAATTGGGGGCAGGGTGTGGTTCGTAACTAATACTTGCGGAGATTTAGGGACAAAGTTGGAGTCATTCAGCTTTGCATTTGAGCTACGTAGGTAATCTACCTCATTCTGCTTTATGAATGGTTTGATGGAGCCAAGAGTCCTGCTTAGGGGCTTGTATTGGTTCTTGATACTTGATATAGTTTAGAGTAGACAAGGGTCTATTGTCCTATACTAGAGTATTAGGCAAGCATAGATCTTTGATTTTCTTTGTGAATGTTAGAGAAGGTCTATTGTCCTATACTAGAGTATTGGGCAAGCATAGATCTTTGATTGTGTAAAGTATCCTTAATTGGGTACAAAAGGCATCCTTCATTGGGGGTGCAATGTGCATGATAGTTTCGAAGTAGTTTTCTAGTCAGACCTTGCAAGATAGCTTTGAAGTAGTTTTGTGTTATGCCAATGATCTTTTGTGTTTGTCAAGATAGTTTCGAAGTAGTTTGTCTGCTAATGTATGTTTTGTAATACGTGAGTGACTTTGTTATTTTTTCATTTGTGTATTCATTGTTATATGCTTGGTTGAATAGGTTATTTGTTGAGATGGAGGACAATGTTGGCTCCAGTGATACCTCCAATAGAGTCCAAATTCCAAATAGTAGGGAAAAAAAGGCACCTGGGATAGAGTGGCAATATGCAATTAACGTTGGTGATCGATTCATAGATTGGGAGTGTAAGCTATGCCATACAGTAAAATCAGGTGGGGCGCCTCGACTAAGAGAACACTTTTTAGGCGGACCGAAGAAAAAGTCATGTACCCACCCCTCTGCACCTGCAGTGGCCAACTGCATAAGAGAAGAAATTCAAAAGAAAGATTCAAGAAAACATTACACTCCTACCGTTAATGTATCAAGGCAGCAAGAACACTGTTGTTCTAATCATCAAACTCCCGCTACATCGCCTACTTGCGAACGTCAATGTGCAACCAAAAAGTAATCTACCCAGTGCATCTTCCTGCAAGCGAAACTTTGACGTAGGAAATATACCCATGCGTCAAACTTCATTGCAAGAAAGCCTACGTCAAGGTCGGCTCGATGATGCACAACTCGCCCTTGCTGAAGCGATTTACTTTTCTGGGAGTGCTATGATGATGGTGGACAGTGAGCATTGGAAGAGAGCATGGAAGAAAATTGGTGAGTTTGGACCAGGGTTTTCACCGCCTACATACCATGCTATGCGAAATGATTCGTTATGCGCAAGTAAAAGAACATGTACAAACAATAATTCTTAGTAATATAGAGCTTTCTGGATGTAGTATAGTAAGTGATGGATGGTCTAATGTACAAAGAAAACCATTAATTAATATAATGGTTATTTCACCTAGAGGTGAGACTTTCATCCGTGCCGTGGATTCTGCTAGTTCAATCAAAACTGGGGCTTACATTGCTCAAGTCATTGGCTCTGTGAGATAGAGGAAGTGGGTGCCAAAAATGTAGTCCAAATCGTCATGGACAATGCAAAGAATTGCAAGAATGCATCCAAAATCCTAAAGCGATAGTATCCACATATTTTCCGGTAGACTGTAATACTCATAGTTTGAATCTTGTATTAAAAGATTGGTATAAAAGTGATGATACCAAATGGTTTGCCTCAATCGTCGACACTGCTCGTCGCCAGATTGTGAGATTCATGCTCAAGAGACAGAGAGTGTTTGGAGTGTCTTGAGAAATTAGAGTGTTTGGAGTGTCCTGAGAAATTAGAGCATTCAGTGGTGGAAAAGCAATGGCATGTACCATTCTCCAGTAGTAGACAAAGAAAAGTCCTATTGAAGTACTTTCATGGTAGATGGATTGGAGCGCATTCACCACTACACAGTGCTGCTTACATGTTGGATCCTGAATATTGGAATATGGATTTGATGTCCAACGTTGAGGTGATGCAAGATTTTTATAAAGTGGTAAACACTTTTTATAATAATGTTGATGATCGTGTAAAGTACATAAAGGAGATGACCTCATTTCGATTGAAAGAGGGTTTATTTTCCAACTCCCTTATTCAACAAATGGCTAAAGAGCAACCTGCATGGAAGTGGTGGATGATGAATGGTGGTGAGCATCATGCTTTATTGCGCAACCTTGCGATGAAGGTTCTAAGTCAGTGCTCTTCAAACTCAGGCACAGAAAGAAACTGGAGCATGTACAAATATATTCACAGTACTATTCGCAATCGACTTCTTGTTGTAGATCGAGCAAGTACTATTCGCAATCGACTTCTTGCAGATCGAGCAGATAAACTTGTCTACATGTATTGCAATCAAAAGATCTTGCGAGACATTGAAAGTGAAGAGTATGAAGAAGATATGCCCAGATGGATGTACGAAATGACTTCTTCCTCTATGTCAGTATCTTGCTCCAAAATTCTTTCACCGTTTACCCTCTTGTTTGCTAAATTAAGCTCATCTAGGTCAATGTCCAAATTGTCTTCTATCTCAAGGGTAGTGCACGACGTGCGTCAACATCAAAGTTCCCGTCTACAAATGATTGTATTTGGAGAAATTATCAATACAAAAGTAGGATTTATGTCTTTCTTAGCTTTCATCTTGAAATAAATTGCGAATTGCACTAGGAGTTGCATCTAAAGGTCCCGGTGGTTTATATTCACTAGCCATGCCGAACACTGTATAAATACCTTGATTTATTGGGACACTGCACAATGCACATGTGGAAATATTTTGCATTTGCCTCACTAAACATATTAAGTGGTAGTAGTGTCCACACGGTAGTATATACTGGCCGCTCCACCCATCGAATACTTTGTAACATACAGGACATTGGGGGGTGGAGGAACTAGTAGCCTCAGCAGCAGAAACTCCCACAAGATCACGATGTATCAAAAAATGAGAGATGTGGTTCCCTTGGCGCACAGGAGCAATACGTGAAGAGATGGTCTGTACATCTTGGCTGATCTTTGTGAGCTGCTCTTGAATCCCTCTATTGGCCGGGGGAGGAGTTGACGCTTGAGATAATCGCACAGCTTCTTTCTCCTTCTCTGCTAGCTGTGCCCCTAAGATTTCTTTGACCTTGTTTAACTCCAATCCAGCGCCCTCCACCATGAGAGCAAGTTCCTCCCTTGTGAATGTCACTGTCTCTTCACGTATGTCGTGGGTGTAAACAGTGGCCTCTCTGGAGGCGAAGTCCACTGGAGTTTCTAGGATAAATTGTGCATATATCATCTTAGCAAAATAGAGTGGAGCGTCGGCGTTATGGAGAGGACGACCGTACACCTCCAAGAAAATGCACTCGGCATTAATTTTGATATCATTATGAGTGCAACGTGAAACCTTCCATCTTCCCTTCTTAATCTCGCCATCTGGACATGGCCATATTTCCTTTATCATCTCTGTGGTTACGCGTTTATTTATGTCTTTCCATTGGGCATAAGTAGGATTTGTCCATTTCGACAACCTGCATGATGCTGTTCTCGTAGCTTCGTGGGCTGTCAGTCCATGTGCAAGGGCCTTCATTCGCTCATATGCCTTCTTGGCTAACTCTTGTTGCTCGTTTGCTTACGATTCTGCCATATCTGCATGAACGTAAATGACTTTAGGATTTTAATAAACTGTAAAGATCAACATAAGATAAATTGACCATTACCCTCAAAAACTTAAAGTTTAACACCACGAGATGAGATATGTATTGCAAAGACTCAATGAGAAATATCCACATGACTCAAAAAATACTTCAAGCAATACGCACACATCAAATTTTGAAGAGAAAACATAAACTTAAACACCACAAGAGGAGAGAGATATTGCAAAGACTCAATGAGAAATATCCACATGACTCAAAAAATACTTCAAGCAATACGCACACATCAAATTTTGAAGAGAAAACATAAACTTAAACACCACAAGAGGAGAGAGATATTGAAAAGACTCAATGAGATAATATTTTAAACAATGGACACATATCAAATTTTGAAGAGAGACAAACAAAGTGCCATTCTTGAAACTTAATCTCCTGATACTGTATCTTTACAAAATTGGGGTGAATGACACCGATAGCTCTACAAGAGGATGTTGTGCCCTCATTGGGTTAGTATTTAGTGATCTAAAAAATTCCACTACTTGCCAAAAAGATTTTCGCTCGTCGCGATTAGGCAGACACATCCAATTTTTGACTCTATAAATAATAGTATCCATGGTAACTTTGTCATAGGAACTATTGTCCATCCACAACTCTTGTACTTTCTGCCAAAAAGTCATATAAAGTTTGTAGTAAATACCCTAAAGCAAAAACATCAGATGCAGGAGTGTATGCATCTGCCAAAAACGGATCATAAAGTTTCGGGGCTATCCACGGCCGTTTATTTCGCTCTCTGTCTGCGTAGGAGACCGCCTGTGCCACCTTCTCAGGGTTCTTGTCTGCTTCAAATACAAAATTGAGAGACACCCGTTTTTTGGGCGCTCTCAGCAGTAACCCCCAATCGATAATACCTACGCGTGGCTTCAACTCTTTTGTAAAATCCAACACTACATTGAATGGATGTAGGTCGGTATGTACAATTCCTGCCAAATGTGCTGCCGCTAGGCCTTCCACCAGGGCATACATAATATGTGGCATGGTTATTACTATTTGTTTTATTTTAGAAAGTTCTAGATGACTTAAAGGAATATTATCGGGCAGGGGTTGTCTCCATCCTCAATCCAAACGAAAAAATTGCTCTGGTGAACTCACTAAATCTGAAGGGGACCTTCAGAAGAGTATCACCAAGCGAGCCGCCATTATAGTATGGGAAAATAGTGATCCAAGGAGATTCTTTTGTGAAGGCAATACACCTGACAATTGATGGGTGTAGAACCTGCATGCCCTGCTCTGCTTGGAAGCTCTCGAACTTGGCGCTGCCTTCTCCTTTGTAGTGCTTTCCGCAAAAAGTAATGTGCTCTAGCAAAAATGATATACCTCTAACTGTATACTCTTTTACTGTGCCAAAAACACTAGAGCCTATTGTTCGCCCTTCGAGCAGAGCCTCGTGTGGGATGCCAATGAGGTGTGTGCACATAGAATTGTAGATTGTACGATTAATGGCACTTGTCCCACTCGCATCTGCCTGGCTGGACGTTACAGCGATGTCCTGGGCAATGCGCACTCTTTTGGGGAGTGACCTTGCATCCAGCGCCTTCATGCGCTTGCTCTTGGCTCTTTGCTCGCTCCATACAGCGTCCCATAACTGTAGACGATGCATATTAGCTTCAGGCGGGGCAGCATCTCTAAGATCATTGCATGTTACACGCATGCTCCCCAAAATAGTTCGTGTTATATGTTGATGGTTGAAGTCTACTATCTTTTGTCTATCAAGCAACTAAGGGTTGCCTCCGCTTTGAAGTCGAAGCTGTGCAATTTCCCATATCTGCTCTAATAGATCTCGCATGAGTATCTCGGACTCATTGATCTTTTTGTGACGATGTCATCTGCACATTGTGACACTATGATGATTGCTTCAATGTGAATTTCTCGTAGAACGATTTTATGCTCTTCAGGGGAAAGCATGTTGGTCATCTTCGTAAATCTAGCAAATATCACTAAACACAACAAAAACAGAATATTAAACATTACTGAAATCAACATCAAGCAAATGTGAGAGAACAGCAAAACAAGTGTATCATTACTTATCAATGATCAAACAAAAACAGAATATCAAATAATATTACTGAAATCAACATCATCCAATGCATCATCAAACGTGAGACAATCGCAACAAGTGTATCATTACTTATCAATTAAATAAAAACGGAATATCAAACAATATTACTGAACTCAACATTATGCAATACATTATCGAACGTGAGACAAGCGCAACAAGTGCATCATTACTTATCATTACTTATCAAGTGTATACATGTTGTACTCCTCATCTACACACCTACCGTGACAGAGAGAGAGAGAGAGAGAGAGAGAGAGAGAGAGAGAGAGAGAGAGAGAGTTGTGAAGTGTATTATGAGAGAGAGAGAGAGAGAGAGAGAGAGAGAGGGGGGAGGAAGAGAGAGGTGTGACAGATAGAGAGAGAGGGGACATTAGATGACATTTTTAATAGTTTTGTAAGTTCCTAAAGAGAGGAAAATAATGTTTTGTATTCCTAAAGCACTCCTCATCTACACACCTATCATGACAGAGAGACAAAGAGAGCGAGAGAGAGAGAGTTGTGAAGTGTATCATGAGAGAGAGAGAGAGAGAGAGAGAGAGAGAGAGAGAGAGAGAGAGAGAGAGAGAATTGTGAAGTGTATCATGAGAGAGAGAGAGAGAGGAGGGGGGGAGGAAGAGAGAGAGTTGTGATAGATAGAGAAAAGAAACATTAGATGACATTTTCAATATTTTTGTGAGTTCCTAAAGAGAGGAAAATAATGTACTGTTTTATTTTTTAAGTAAATAGAGGGAGAAAAAAGAATTTATTAGGGATTATGTATATTTTAAGAGAGAAAAAAAAAGAAATCCTCATCTACACATCTATCGTGTTGTGAAGTGTATCATGAGAGAGAGAGAGAGAGAGAGAGAGAGAGAGAGAGAGAGAGAGAGAGAGTTATGAAGTGTATCATGAGAGAGAGAGGGGGGGGAGGAAGAGAGAGAGAGATATTCATTTTTTCGAGTTACGATATTATGAAATCAAACGTAAAGACAATATGATGTAAACTTTGATCCATGAAATACTCATGCCGCGTTACCAACTAAGTATCGCATGGATCACAAACAATAAAAACAATACAAGTCAAATCAAGAAAATTTACGACATTTTTTCGACCGCGTTAACGATCACATGCCGTAATATGCAAGCAAATTTATGACATTTTTCCGACCGCGTTAACGATCAAATGCCGCAATATGCAAAAAACAATATATGCACTAGCGGACGACACCAACTTACTGCGTTAACGACAAAATGCCGCCCGATTCTATGGGAATACGAATAGGATACGGACATACACTGGCTGCGTTACCGACCATATGCCCGCATTTGACAAAGGGAAGGGAAGGGAAGGTGACATCGCCATAACGATACTATGCTTGCTACGTTACCGACTAGTACTGCTACGGCGTGCCATACTTACCATAGGACACAGACCAGCCGCGTTATCGACTAAGTGCCCCAGGGTAAGCACCATTCCGAAGAATAGCCTTACACACACACCCCTCGTGTGGTGGACCACCCACATCCCGCCGCGCATTGCGACAATGGGCGGCTGCCCGCATGAACACACACCCACACACACCCACACAAACACACACACCCACAACTCTCATTACCTGTGTATACTGTTAGCAATGAACTCCCAAAGGGCCCATATATATAGAAAATTGTAGCCCGTCGGGCTAGATGACGACCCCGACGGGACCTGCCGGGCTTTTAATTTTCCCGGCGGGACCGCCAGGTATTGCAAAATCTCGGCAGGCTTTTAGCCGGTTATCAAGGAACCTCCCATTGGCTTTTTGGGAACATGTTAACATGTTAACATGTTAATAACATGTTTTGATCACGTGAATATAAAATCATTGTATAGAACAAAAGAATTTAAATCTCACTCAATATATAGCTTGCTATAGAGAAATTGTCTTAAAGCTTAAGGAAATAGACAATTTTCAAAAAGTAAAAGACTTAATTAAAGGCCTAAAAGACTTAATTAAAGGCCTAAAAAGGGAGTATAAGAAGAAAGTTCGCTCTAAAGTGCCAAAAAACTTAGATGAGGCTATAAAATTTGTAAAAATATTTGACGATACCATAGGTAATGGTAATCATAAAGAAAATTATTTAAAAATTCATATAAACCTCATGAAGAAAATTTTGGCTCTCAAAAAATAAAGGCTTTTTTCTTTAAAAATAAAGAACCTCTTAAAAAGAAAAAATCCAATTCTAGTAAGTTTCTAAAAAAGTAAGATTTTGAGAGAGCGGTTAAAGAAAAACTTTGTTTTTCTTGTCTTGATCCGAGACATGATAATAGGAATTGTCCTAAGTCCCAAGGACAAGAGCTTATTGGGAATGGTAATGATAAGCCTAAAGGAATGCGCACTTGAATTATTTTCATTGGGGAAAACACTTTTGAGAAGCTATTTGCATATCTACGACAACATCACCAGTGGCACCTAATTGCTTGTCATCTTTTTTGAGAAGCTATTTGCATATCTACGACAACATCACCAGTGGCACCTAATTGCTTGTCATCTTTTTTGAGTTGCACATGTCCACCATGAAAAATACACTAACATTTGAGCATAAAGGAAAATTATTACATTGCAAAAGGAGAGTATAATGTACCATCTTCTCTTTTGATATATAATATTGAGCTCCAAAAGCTTCATCAAGATAATGGAATAGAACAAATGTTTTTCTATTATGCAATGTCTAAATTTAAAACCATTGTGAAAATTTTGATTCAAGTATTTGTGAAGTAGTTAATTCTTCTTTAAACAATTTATTAGAAGAATTTAAAACCATTGTGAAAATTTTGATTCAAGTATTTGTGAAGTAGTTAATTCTTCTTTAAACAATTTATTAGAAGAATTTAAAGATGTTTTCCCCGAAAAATTACCAAAAGGTTTACCTCCAAATACAGAGATAGATCATCCCATAGAAGTTTTAAAGGATTCAAAGCCAATTAATAAGTCATCTTATAGAATAAGTTTGACAAAAACACAAGAAGTTGAAAAGAAGTTGGTTGAATATTTAGAACAAGGCTTTATTAGGCCAAGTAAGTCTCTCTAGACTTCATCTATATTATTGGTGAAGAAAAAAGATGCATATATATGCGCTAGTACATATACTATTGTGGATTAAATTCAAACACAATAAAAAGTAATTTTTCTATTTCTAGGATAGATGAGTTATTTGATCAATTCACCAGGTGCTAAATATTTTAGTAAGATAGATTTAAAATTTGGATATCATCAAGTAAAAGTTAAAATTGAACATGTACCAAAAACAGCATTTAGGACATCTTTTTGGGCACTTTGAGTTTTTAGTTATGCCTTTTGATCTAGCTAATGCTCTCGCTACTTCTATATTTAGGAGAATCTATGGAGGTTTTTATTGATGATATATTAGTCTTTAGTTAAAATGAATAAGAACATATTGAGAACCTTAGAAAATTATTTCAATTATAGAGAAAAAATAAATTAAATTAGATTATTAATATTTACAAGCCTTCTGATAGCTTGGAAGAATTTTGAAAAAGAGATAATTAAATATCCAAGCATTGGATTTGCAATTTTGACTAGCCACCACATTCGACTAATGTCTCACTATCTACCACTCTTTTGATCTACAAGATTGAGCATTTTAAGTGGTAGTTATTGTGGGTGCAAAAAGTGGCATATATTACAACACTTTAAAGACTTGAAATATTTAAAGAAAATAGACAAATAGCTTAAAATTTTCTCAAAAAATCAATTTAAGCTCTATATTATGTGAATATCTGAGGTCCAAAGTGGGAATCTCATATGAGTTTATATGTAAAAGAAATTAGCATTTTATGGAATCAGTCCAAATTTGGGACACAGTGTATACATTGACTTTGTACCTAAGGAAATGAGGATTTTCGACTATCTAATGCTTAATCAAATTATGCAACTATATTCCCAACTTTGCATATGATGTTTCAACAAAAGAACTTGAAAGGAAATTCCTTCGTTAGCTATAGGAGAGATTGGCCACTAAAGGTAAACAAATGCATGTCTTTTTATTGTTTATAGGGTGTCTGAGTGCACCCTGATCCTACAACCACCCCTCTAAGTCGAGCACCCATGATAAATGAGTTGAGTTTTACTCAACTAGAAAGTGAGTTGCTGGCTCACTTAAAAGAAAAATGTGCTAATGAGTTGAGTTAGAAAGTGAGTTGCTGGCTCACTTAAAAGAAAGTGAGTTGCTGGCTCACTTAAAAGAAAAATGTGCTAATGACCCTAGCTATCAAGTAGTTTGGAATTACTTGATTAAAAGAGATAACTCTCAAATAGGAAAATGCAATTGCTAGGTGATAAAAGGGTATGACTTAAAAAGATAGTAGTTCAAAGAAATCACTTATTACAGAAAGGTCAAAAGTGGAAAAGATCATTAATGCCTTCAAGTAAAGATAGTTAATGCCTAGTAAAAGTGGCATGTCTATCTATAAATAAGAGTCTAAATCCTTGGAAAAGAGGAAAGACTATAAATTCTCATGGTGGTGATATAATAAAGTGATGTTTGTTTCAGCCACATCGTAAAGATATGAGTATGTGATTGTAAAAGAAAGTTATGACATGT
Source organism: Cibotium barometz (assembly GCF_041138505.1). Classification (NCBI taxonomy): domain Eukaryota; kingdom Viridiplantae; phylum Streptophyta; class Polypodiopsida; order Cyatheales; family Cibotiaceae; genus Cibotium; species Cibotium barometz. Next base: position 44,953,981 of record NC_141047.1, read on the forward strand.
ACTCATTTGTGAAAAGAAAAGTTGACCATATTAAAGAGAGGCATTATTGAGTGGTTATGGATTCCATAATGGTAGTAGACATGGTACAAGGAACCTTATAATTGTTTCTATATATGCATAAAAAGTTGTCAAGCAAATAAGTTGCATAAAAAAGGTCTACCAATAAAAAGAAATGTCTATGTGGACATTGTTTCACTTATTGAAGTGTAACAAAAAAGAAATTATTACCTAGATCCAAATTCAAGGACATCCAAACTTTTAAAAAGGCCGGATCTAGTGTTAATGACTGGTTACTCAAGGTACTTAGGGAGCAACTAGGTGGAATGGGACGCCTAATGATGTTTTTTATGCCAATGTATAAGTAATCGAAAGGAGTCGATTGAGCAAGGTTGAGTTTCTCTCATCCAAAAGAATTTCTCGATTGAGTCAAAGGTCAAGAAGTAAAAGGAATTGGCCAAGGGAGTAAATGGTTACTTTACTCTTCATTGCTTATGGTATGCAACGTCAGTCAACTAGTACATGAGGTACTAAAAGGTAATAGATCAATCTTATTTGGGAATTGTGTGTCACGAAAAGGAGGTTATCCATAAGATTGGTTCTAGTTAGTGTATACGAGTATGCACTAGGAAAAGGGTTGATGGTAACCAGGTAAAGCTTCTAAGTGATCATGACACTCGAGAAGTAAAAAAGAGCAATGAAAAGTCATTAATTGCATACAAGCCTCTAATCAAGGACATATGCAAAGTTGGTGGACGTAATCATATTGGTTTTTCCTCATGTTTAGCATCAACCAGAACAAAATATTCATCTTAGAAGAAGATGTTAAAGCCAACCTCAGTGTTCTAAGGGTAACATAAAGTTCCACACCATGTCAGATCTGTATGGTGTAATGACACTTACATAGACAGTAGGTGTTTTTAAAAGAAAAAGATACTCTCTTATAGAAAGGGATTTTAAGGACACATGAACGAGGAAGTAATATTCCTCTACTAAAGGAAGTGTTTCTATAATTGAAATACTTATAAAAGAGAACTTATTCCAAGTTGAGTGGCTACACTGAAGAAAAGATTTCTTGAGTTTATTTTTTAGGGCGAAAACTTTTCTTTCAAGAGGGAGGAAATGTTATGAGACTGACAGGAAACACTTTAAGGTAAGACTAGAAAAGATTATTTATATGTAAAAGGTTTTCATATAAATAAGGTTCAGGGGATTTCAAATTGGAAATGCCTAAAGCAATGGTTAATAGGCATTAAGGTCAATGTAAAAGGGATGTAGATGGTGCATAAGGGAAGCCCAAAAGCCACAGAAATAGGTGCCCCCTTCTAGGGGGAGTTGAGGAGGCATTGGATAGTCAAAGGGCCATGCCTAGCCATTGAAAGATCAAGGGGCTGAAGTTGGAAGGTCATGCATCACCTAGGCCTATATAACGATGTTGGAATATGGTTGGGTGGAGAATCAAAGTTCTAGTCTTACAAGTCCTCAAGCTATTGATGCAAGGAGTATTACAACACTACACTCCTAGTAAGCTGCTAAACCTATAGAGCGTTTCTATACCTAATGCCTTTGTGAAGATGTCAGAGCCACCTAATCCTCTGTGCTGACATATACCAAATTTACATCACTTGCTAGAACCTTCTCTCTCACAAAGTGGTAGTGTACCTCAATGTGCTTCATCCTAGCATGATAGACTAGTTGTATGCTACTCTTGTCACAATAAATGATAATGGCCCTATCCACAGGCTCACCCATATCACTAAGTAACTTCTAAAACTTAGCTACCTAATAAGCTATGTCCCTATACTCTACCTATGTACTCAACAAGACAACTGTCTTGGTTGTTTCTTGCTGCTCCAGCTCACAAAACAACATTCCCAAAAGAAAACATAAAGCCACTAGTAGATCTCCTATTTGTGACAATACCAACCCAATCACCATATGTGCACCCATGTAGTTGTATTGCCAACCTCGCAGAAAAGTCCATAATCAACTCTAAACTCTATGTACTTGACAATCCATCTAGCCGCATATAAGTGTGGCTAGACTTGTGAGTCGGTTTATGCAGGCCCCTAGGAAGCCACATCAAAGTGTGGCTTCCTAGGGGCCTGCATACACTGACTCATAAGTCCAACAACATAGGGGCTACATCCAAGTGTGGCTAGACTTGTGAGTCAATATATGCAGGCCCCTAGGACTCATAAGTCCAACAACATAGCTCAAGTCTAGCCTAGTAATGGTCATGTAGATCAAGCTACCCACTATGTGCATGTACATTGTAGGGTCCTCCAAAATCTCACCTTTATCTGTAGAAAGCTTTGTGTTTTGGTCCAATGACAGTGAAAGTCTTACAGGTGTCCACTTGTCATACCATACTTGGACAACATGTCCAAGCCATACTACCTTTGAAAAAACAACAAAATTCCATGAGGTGATCTCACCACCTACATACCCAAGAAATACCATATCTCACTCAAATCCTTTATCTCAAACTTTTACTTCAAAAGCATCATGACATCATGTATTTCAGCATCACTATCACCAATGATAATCAAGTCGTCCACATAAATTACTATTAGCATGTCTTGTCTTTTTCACATAAAGTGAAAAATCTACATTAGATATCTGAAATCCAATGGTAACGATATTCTCCATGGCAATCTCGTTTGACCATGTTCTAGGTGCTTTCTTCAAGCCATACAACGATTTGCATAACTTGTACGATTTGCATAACTTGTACAAAATTCGGGCGTGTATCACTCTCATAACTCGATGGCTGCATGTACACTTCTTCTTGCAAATCACCATGCAAGAAAGCATTCTTTACATCCATATGATGTAAAGACCAGCCCTTTGCTATAGCCATAGCAACGATAACTCTTACAGTTTTCATTCTCACAATCAAGCTAGATGTCTCCTCATAGTCAATACCATAGGTCTACCCATAACCCTTACAAACTTACCTTACCTTATACCTACTCACTGATCCATCCGAGTTGTGCTTGACCTTACACACCCACTTACATCCAATTTCCTCCTTTTCCTTAGGTAAAGACTACTCCATGTTACATTTGCATTCAATTCTACCATCTCCTCATCCAATCTTGCCATCTCCTTGTCCATGTCATCTTCTCATTTTTTATTTCCAAGTACCTACTCAAAATAAGTGGGCTCTAACTCCTGTGTATTTCTTTAACCATGTGAGTATATTTATAGGCTATATATCCACCATCATATCCCAACTTATCAACATTTTCAAGGTATATAGCCCTTGTAGACGTGCATACAACTGGTAGGTGTCCTCAAAATAGCTATGGTTCTCCTTGCACCACGAGTAAACACCACTCATGGATTGCTAAGCTCCTCTCATCAAGGCTTTGCTCTCGGAGCCACTAGTGTCACCATCCACATATGAGTGACCTACTAACAGATCATGCACAAAAGGTTGATATGCCTTGTTCTTCCCTTTAGGTGATACATGTGTACCTACATTTTTCCCTCGACACTCCTAACACTAGATCCACTACTAGAGGACTTTCTAAGTCCACTAAGCACCTATTACTACTACTCTACTTCTGGGACAACACTAGATCCACTACTAGAGGACTTTCTAAGTCCACTAAGCACCTATTTCTACTACTCTACATCTGGGACAACATCATTGCTTATTACATCTACATCTTCTATTGCCTCACTGGTGTATACCAGCTGCTCATCTCATCAAAGATAACATCTCTTCTTATTCACATCTCACGAGTGGTAGGATTAAAACATCTATCTATAACCTTTGTGCTCCAAAGCATAACATATCTCCTTACTCACATCTCACCAGTGGTAGAGTTATAACATATATCTATAACCTGTGTGCTCCAAAGCATAACCAATGAAGATGCATTTTTGTACCTTCAGATCCAACTTTTTTCTTACTTTATCAGGAACATGCACATACATAATAAATCCAAATACTGTCAAGTGAGACACATTTGATTTTATGCATGTAAACTTCTATTCAGGCATCATGCCATGAATAGCTACATTGGGGATCCTGTTCATTATGAAAGCAGCAGTTGTTGCTTTAGTCTAAAAATAATCATGCATATTCTTTTCAGACACATCAAGGCACATGCCACTTCTGCAATGTGTCTTTTTCCTTTCTGCAACACCATTCTATTGTTACAAAGTATACCTGCATGTAAAAAGCCTCTTGATTCCTTGCTTTCTCAAGAAATCATTGAACTCGTTAGAAAAATACTCTCCCCCACCATCTGATCTCAAACATTTTATTTGTATACCTTTTTTCTTCTCGACAAATTCTTTAAATCTCTAAAAGTGAGCAAACACCTCACTTTTCTTCTTCAAGAAATAAACTCACACTTTCGTAGTGTGATCATCAATGAATGTAACATAATACCTGCAACCCACAATTGTTGTAGTTTTGATGGTCAGTCCACATATATCAAAATATATAACATACATATATCAGAATATATAACATACAATGGCCTTTCACATTGACGTGCTTTTCATGTGGGAAAGTATGTTTGGCATGCTTCACGTACTTTTTTGTACATATCATCAATCTTAAACTTTGACAAATCTGCAACAATATTTTGGGCCTACATAGAATGAAGTCATTGTATACTCACATGACCAATGTGCTTGTGCCATATGTCAAGGTCTACAATAACACCATGGCTACCTTCATCTCAGGCATGTTAACATCAAAAGTAAACATCTTGCCATTTCTGTTAACCTTTGCAACTGATCAACAGTGATTTTTAAAGTCTTTCACAAAACACCCTTGAGGATTGAACCCTACTTGCAAACGCTACTCAACTATCTATCAACAAAAATAAAGTTCTTCCTAATATTTGGAACATGAAGTATATCTGTCGAGTACTTCGTTTTTCCATCCTACCTAGATGATGACACTTTACTAACATGTGCAATGGGATACACAATATCATCACCTGTTTCTATATAACCCGGTTTTTCCATTTTCTACCTATGCCAAAATCCACATACTAAATATCTCTGAATCCTGACACGTCTATTGTGGAACTGAGCATGTGATGCATTACAAACAGATTCTCACTTATGTCATCACCATGTTTACTTAATGATGCATAGTTGCCTTGCTACTACAACTTACCATTTTTTATCATTCAGCTTTTTATAGCAAGTCTTTACAACGTGTTGTCATGGTTTGTCACAATAATAGCATTTCATACTATTTGCATGTTGATTTCTTTGCCAACCACCTTGGCCTCTCTGGCTTTCCTTGCCTCTGGAGTGGTCTCTTTCACATATATGAGATTGATTTTCTTGTTGTTGTTTCTTGTTGGTTTTTATTTTCAAACCGGCCTCACCACCTCATCCTCTAGATGATGACTTGCCTCTACCTCTACTTATATTTGAGTAGAAGGTATGTGCATGTGCATTTCCAAAGGATAACCTCCTCCAACATTCATCTCCTCACGGAAAGTTAGGAAAGTTCTATTGAATTCTAATGGAGGTCTAAAACTTGCTATATTCTTTGCCAAGGCCATTCAAGGTCACAAGCACCATATCATCATCATCTATTGGTGATCCAATAGAAGCAAGGGTATCTACTGCAAGCCCTTTAATTTTCACCAACAAGTAATCATTTATACTTAGCTTCTCTCTGGTCACATTATGTAGCTCCTACTTTAGTTGCATCTTCCAAGCTTAGGTGTTTGTAATGTACATCTTCACTAAAGTGTCCCAAGCCTCCTTAGGCGTCTGTGCATCTTATATATACATAATCATAGAATCTATCACACTAAGAGACAATATAGCACCTTTCTGGATCTTTCATGCCATGCTTTATATGCCTGCATCTGTTGTGGAGTCCTATTTTCTTCAGTATTCTTTGGCTCCTTTCCATCACCTATGATAAACTCCCAATATCTTTTTCCCATCAGAAAAATGGTATTTCTAAATTTCCATGCTTAAAAATTATTCTTGTCCAATGACTCGCCACAATTTGTGATAAGCTATCAACAAACATCTTTACTTACAACAACTAAGCACTTTTAACAACTTCTTCACTTACAGTAACTTACAAACTCTGATAGTCACTGCATGTGGTACTGTAAACCTGTTATATAACACCACTATATGTGAACCAATCACATAAACGTACATCCAACAACATTTGTAACACTTGGATTCTCTACACACACTATCATACAATCAATTTTTTGCTACAACTTTTTATCGAGCCAGAAATCAGCGTACATAGTCAAAATCAACACTTTCACAGAGTGCTTACGAAAAACTTACAGAGCCAAAATGGAGCTTCGAAATGCCGAATCGCACCAAAATGCGAAATTGAGTCGACGTTATAACTATGCCATACTTTAGTACTCCAAATGTGATTGTCACACAACTTGTCATTCACTAGCAACATATCAACTATAACCTCACCAATTATGCAAGTGACATGATTACGGAAGCTATCACATAAGCGGGTCATCAATGTCTATAGCACTAGTTGAGCTCGATATCTCAATAGTGAGTAGCCAAGGATTACATTTCACTAATGAAACATTAAGCTTCTGGTTAGAAGAATTCCTTGTGATACACCGTAAATCTATAACATATCACCCACCAGCCAATGTCCAAGAAGAAAGCACTAATAGGAGATTGTGCGCTATTGTAACCAAAATGGTAGAAGCTAGTGTGGAAACAATTGGGAACAAAAGTTACTCTCATCTTTATGGACCTCCCTAATAGCTTACAAGTTTGATATTAATAGCATAACTTTTCAGCTTACTTTTGGACTCAAACTCAAGGTAGTATTGCCAATGGAGCAGAGTACTTGATTTTGAGTCTTCAAATCATAACAAGAGTGTTTCAAGTAGTCATCTAACTCAAAAATTGGTTGAACTTCGAAGACTTGATGAAAAAAGATTGTGTTCGAGCATGATATAAACATGTGAATTGATCCCAATTTCTTATTGCATTTGGTTGGGACACATGCCTTAGCCTATGCCCATTTGATGTGCTCTAGAGTTGGTCCACACAACTTTATGCATAACTAGCCATAGTAGATAAGACTCCAATCATTGCAGTAGAACTTATAAAACTACATTTATTCTTAAATTTATAGTACTACAAAGTGGCTTGTAAAAGCCCTCACTCTTAACGTAAACTATAAAAAGACCCAAAGTGAGCTTGTAAGACCTAGTCATTTATAACAACACTAAATGATAGCTACTAGAGAAAACTTATCTATAAACATACTGAAAGAAGACAAAATACATTTCAGAAAAAAAAAGAAAAAAAAAAGAAAAAACAAGATGATAGAACTAAGACGATATCAACCTCCATGTATTACTATTACTAGTTAGCCAATTATACATTATAAGCACATAAAAAGATTATTATACTTTAATCAAGAATATCATAATTTGATAAAATGAAAAGAAAGAATTTTGAAATTGATTGTACAATAACAGAGCATAAATATACAAAACGGTAAAACAATAAATATTTAAAGAACTAAAATAGCGCTTGCTAGTAAATAATAATTAATCTGCATTACCAATAGCATGTTCCTCAACTTTCATTGTGGCAATATCCCTACTTGTCCACTTAAGATGAGTGCTTAGCAAACATAATGTGATTACAATTCACAACTACAAAGAAGATCATTATCTAAAATTTTATAAAAATATTTTTACAAAATAAAAAATTGCCTCATACTAATATTAAAAATCGTGAACTGCAAAACCCCTTGATTACAACTAATAAAGTACTTAAGATAAAAGCTGACAACTATGAGCCGGGGACCTTCACAGAGTAAGCATTTTATGAAATAAAAAAACTTCCATGCACAGACGCTTGCCTTGTCGCATGCAAAGTTGGCGATCTTCTTCGCATTCAAAAGACTTCGCCACCTTCCTGTACCTTCCTGTGTCTTTGTTGCTATCCATGTGATTTCATAATGTGCAGAATGGACAGTATTACTTTTCATAATTTGCTCCTCTTTCCATGTTTATTTAAGTCGGCCTCTCTTTTTTTTTTTAAGAGTTCATGGCTAAACAGTATGTATCCTGTATATGATGATGATAATTTTCTCGCTCCTCTATCTGCAGTGCAAGCAGCACGAAAACGGAAACCAACGAGCGGCCAGTCCCGTGAGAGCACCGTAAAGGTGTGATGAGGGGAGACCAATGGGCATTTAGCCCTATATAGAGGGGTTAAGTTGACCCCAACCCACTATGTGGGATAATACACAGCCAAATGGCAGCATGAGGAGCAGGAGGACAAGAATTCATTCCAACACACCCCTTGGATGTGAAGCCCTATGCCGAGCAGGAGCTGACGATGCTCTAATACCATGAAAGAACTCAAATGCAAGTAAAGGCGCAGCACACGGACGGAGGCCAACAACCGGCCAGGTCCCCCCCCAACCGAAGATCCCATGAAACCACCATAAAGGTGGGGGATGAGTGGAGACCAATGGGCATTTAGCCCTATACAAAGGGGTTAAGTTAACCCCCAATCCACTGTGGGGGAATACACAGCCACATGGCAGCGTGATGAGTAGGAGGGCAAGAACTATCAGGTTGGCTTCAAGAGCCCACATAGTAATTGTTCTGCTTGAAAGTGTCTTGTTTAGTTTGCTTTCACAAAAAATGGGCTAGAGAGCAAGTTACCTTTATTTCTGTAAATGTGATCTGAGCAAGAAAGCCCTCTGCCAGCTGATGGACTTACTGCAGCATGAGCTCTGAACTAATCTGCATAAATTGCTACTGTTCGAGCTGCTTCCTGCTACTCTTTTAGGGCTTGATATGCTGCTCTGTAGGGCTGGATCTGCTGCTTATCGGGGCATTGGCCGCCTGCTCGAAACAATGCAGAAGATGTGTAGAAGGGGGAGGAAAAGGGTCTCTCAAGTGTGCTCAAATGTGAGTACATTGACTTATTTGACTTCAACCTATTCCCCACTCTTACAGGCCACTGGAAATAACTCAACGTGAGTACATTGCGTTATTTGACTTCAATCTATTCCCCACACTTACAGGCCACTGGAAACAGCCTGTTGCAAAACCTAAGGATGGTCTCACACAACTTGTGGTCTTCTAGCATTTTGTAGCAAAACTAAGTCCACATATGGCACAAAGCCTTGCTGCCTCATCTGTGCATCCAGACTCTTCAGCTTTACACAAGAGTCCTCAATTCTTGGGTGGCTTTTATCTCCCACAGTAAAATCATGAACCCTACTCCGGATCTCAATAAAGGCCTTCCCTGGTGTCTTCTGCGCATCAGCAAGCCTTTTTGTTGCCAGCATTTGTTCTGCATCCTCCCACATGCCAGCATCAGAGTAGATATTCGACATCATGATGTAAAAAGCAGCATGCCTGCAGTCCATTGCCACAGCCCTTTCAAAGCATTGCCTTGCAATTGCCATATCTCTGTGTTTTCTGCAGTAACCCAGCAAACTTGTCCATCCCATGATATTGGATTGAAATGGTATGCTAAGAAGCACTTGTTGGGCTTCAAACAGGTACCCAGCAGCACCAAGAATATCAACCATGCAGTTGTAATGCTGGAGTGATGGTGTGATGCCATAGCATGCTTGCATCAGCTCAAAGTAAGAATAACCTTCATCGACAAGGCCTGCATGGCTACATGCAGAAAGAATGCTAACAAATGTCACCTCGTTTGGCTTGCACCCTTCTCTTTGCATATTTTCAAACAATTGCAGAGCCATGGTGTAATGGCTGTGCTGGGTAAACCCAGCAATCAAAGCACTCCACGTAACCACATTGTGCACTTGCAGTTTATTAAACACTGACATTGCATGCTCTAAACTCCCGCAGTTGGCATACATGTCAATAAGGGTGCCCGCAACCATCATATCAGATTCAAGCCCACTTTCGATAATACGACTGTGAGATTTTTGGCCCTCATAAATGGCTGCTATATTAGAACATGCTTTCAAGGTGCTCACAAATGTGACTGTGCTAGGTGCTATGCCTGTCTGTAGCATCTGCTGGAAGAGCCATAGAGCATCTTGACTATGCCCATGCTGAGCAAGCCCAGCCAAAAATATATTCCATGTCACAATGTCTGGTGCCAAGCCTTCCTGTTGCATTCTATGAAAAAGGTGGAGAGCCTCTTGACAGTGTCCGTGCTGTGCATGACCTGCAATGATCATATTCCATGTCATGTTGTTTGGCTCAATACCTTCCTGTTGCATTCGATCAAAAAGTAGGAGGGCATCATGAGTACACCCATTTTGAGCATAGCCTGTGATCATTGCATTCCATGTCACCACATCCCGATTCAAATATTCCTCAAAAACATGACGAGCATATCCAAGGCTCCCACATTTGGCATACATGTCAATAAGTGTATTGTTAAGAGACAGATCAGATGCAAACCCACTTTGAATGATGGAAGCATGTGCCATCATACCGTCTGCCAGTGACATAACAGCACAGCATGCTTTCAGAACACTGATAAACGAGGCACTGTTTGGCCATATGCCCTCCTGCTGCATTTGTTTGAAAAGCTCTAGAGCTTTATGGCCATGCCCGTGCTGAGCATAACCTGCAATCATGGCATTCCAAAGAACAACATCTTTGCTCTGCAGCCCATCCAAGACTTCTTGTGCATCGATGAGGCTTTCACACTTTGAATACATGCCGATGAGGATGCTGCCCACAAAAACATCCAATTCAAAACCACTCTTGATGATGTGAGAATGGATAAGCTTGCCCTGTCCTAAGGCTAAAATGCTGGAGCATGCTTTGAGGACAGCAATAAAAACATACTTGTCTGGTTTCACACCTGAGCGTTGCATCTGGTGATACAAATCCATGGCCACCACCCCCTCTCCGAGCTTGGCGTGCATGGAGATAATAGCACTCCATGCAAACACATTTGGTTCAGAAATTCTCTTAAACACTTGTGTGGCTTCTGACAAGCTTTCACATGTATCAAACAAACGGATCAAGTGGCTCCCCAAAAAGGCATTTGACTCCCAATGAGATTTCTTGATAAGCAAGTGCACTTCTCTACCTTTTGTGATATCTCTCTTGTTGATACAACCTTGCAAGAGGCAGTAAAAAATGTCTGTAGTAAGAGGTTCTCCTTCCTGCTCGAGAGTGTCCACAAGCTCAAGGGCCTCATCAAGCCTTCCTTCTAGACACAATTTCTTTAAGCCATTGTTTGGACTAGTAAGCCCTTTGAGTCTGCATGCGGAGGTGAGAGGAGTGCAGCTTTTCATTAACAACCACATAATTGACCATCCTCAGAGACAAACAGCAAATACATACAATGATTTGAAGCATACCTCATAAGGACCCTTGCTAGGATACCCTAACCCATGCATCCACATGCACCCTAAATCATGGTGGAATCTGGAAATGAAGGTAATGCTCCTCACTTACGAGGATTGCTGAGGTATGGCCAGGCGCCCTTTAGAGGCCTTGTGCCGGCTTTGGCAGGAACATACGGCTGCATCCTTCAGGTCAAGTCTTGTTCCTTTATTGAAACACACGCACCTCCCCTCGCCCATGTTGAATGACCCCCTCTGCGTATAGCTGGGCAACCCTGTTGATGGGTTATAAATATGCCCTTCACCCATGGGGCAACCATTTTGATGAGTTATATATACTAGCGGAATGACCCGTCCCCCTCCCTGTCAAAACTATTCTTGCATACATAAAAACAAAAGGCTTGGGATAAGCCTTATATTCTTTGAATAAAGCACCAAATTTGGCTAGCATTCCAACCCAATATAGTGTTTTAACACTGAACAAAGCATTAAAACAATCTTCGGGCAATTGGATTATCTCTCCTTGGAAGCCTAAACTCCTCGCCTCCAACTACCAAAATATATTTAAGATAAAAACATTAGATATTGCAAGGTATAATTTTGGAAGAAAATAGATAAAACCTTACAAAACTTATTTGGTGAATCAATATTTGAGATGAATGGCGTTTGAACACGCTTGTAGACAGCAAATTGGAAAATTCGGTAATGTCCACTACCTATGAACCGAAAATCTAACTTATTAGGTTTTTCATAGTCTACAAACAGTACACGTACATGAAGCTTTTGCTATTGATACAAACATAAAAAGAAAGTTTCTATATATATACCGTAAAAAACCCCTGCTCTCTAATGGTTCGATAATTTGAGATGTTGTTCCTTGTCCTTTCTAAAATGGAGGGTCTACAATTGAGCCATGAATATTAAATAGATTATGAAAAATAATAATGCCTATATTATAGCAACTGTAAAAAATAATAATGCCTATATTATAGCAACTGTAAAAAAAAATTACCTTCAATATCTTGTCCATCACCATAAACAAATGAAAATGATCTCCTTGCCACATCCATCCTAAGCAATATACACATGATATCAAATATAACACTCACTACACTAATAATTTACATAAGACTTTGAGCTCTCTCTCTCTCTCTCTCTCTCTCTCTCTCTCTCTCTCTCTCTCTGGACATTCAGTATTTCAAGCGAAGCAAGAAAAATAAATAATACCACTGTATATAAAAGCAAGTCAAAAGCAAATATTTTTTTAATCCAAATGTTAAAAACACAAACAATACTCACCGAGTCCCTTCATCCATCTCAACAATTTGAACCACCCCTTGAGCAATGATGGGGCACTCCCTATTGTGGATCTGCATGGTGACTTTACCTCAATGTCAACCATTTAATCCACACAATGTAAGTATATTCATACATATCAAATCAATATTACCAAAAATCGTAGCATCGATGTGAGATAAATAGTAAGATTATACATCCATCTCCTATTTAACTTCATATCTTTGCATCTCTATATAAATTTCATTCTAAAAGAAGCATCAATAAACTTCAAAGCATGTACACTTGCTAAAAGACAACATAGATTGCACATCTCACATCTTTGCAGCACATCTCACATCTCACATCTTTGCAGCACATCTCACATCTTTGCAAACATTCTTCTTTCAAATGCTTACTTTATTAATTTAGAGATATCTATAAATATAGTCTCTAGCGTTTGTAGGTTGTTATATCAATAGCTCATTCTCTATCTTTTGGGCATAGATCACATTTACATTCTCTTGCATGCCATTTGCAATACCTTTTTGTAGACAATATTGGTTGTGAAGACTTCGTTTGAACCTTCTATATTGCTTTTGTGTTCCATAGTATACTTTACACATACTTTCACTGAAAACAGATGATCTAACAAGTGACATAGCAATGTACAATTGTCCATGTGTGCATACTTGTGTGGCCAAATAAAGTCCCAACACACTCAATGTTTGTCCTTGGGACTTATTTATTGGTATACCAAAAGCTAACCTCACAGGAAATTGTCTCCTTCTCATGTTAAAAGGCAAATGAAGCACAGTTGTATGAATGTCAACTATTTAGACTTCTTTTCATAGAAACCTACAAATCGGCTTGTTGAACAGAATCAAACATCATCTCTTCCATTAACAAACCATTGTTAACAGTGGCAACGCTTGATCTATTAGGAATAGGCAACCCTTCAAAATCATGTAGCTGCTTTCCATATTGTTGTAAGAGGTCTTGCATGTGCAACAGAGCTTAATTCTTTGCTTATAAAATGATAAATACCAACATCAGTAAACCCTCTCTGCTGCAAGGCATGAAAAAAATCATCTAAAAGTTCTGTGGAGAATTTGTTCCAAATCTGTACATGGGATATAGGCTCACAAAAAACTAGTATAATGACAAACAATTAACGTAGTTGGAATCCAGTTTTTCGAAATACAGCTTCTTGAAGACACATATACCACTCTTCATCACTCTCCAGCATTCCTCTAGCTTCACATGCAACCTTAAAACAGGGATACAAATGTCCATTCATTGTTCGTACATCCTTAAAAGATTTATAACCTTTACACACTGTGAGTAACATGGATAGGTAATATTGCTCACCTGCACTCGGGCTAACATTATACATACATCCAATCATATTTTTCTTTTTTCTTCTAGTTCATGATGATTAGCTTTAAACCATTCGGTGAGAGAAGTTCTTTGGTTTCTGCCACAACTAATTACATCATGTAAATCATCTTGGTCATTGAATATCACATTATTGTGCATCGAGAGATGAACATGCAACCTATATCAGGTTTTTCATCATGCAAATCATATTGGTATAAGCGTCAGCATGCCTCTGATGTGGACATGTATCATGCATGCAGATATTGACTAACCTCATCAATAACCCCATGTGTATCTTGCAACTCTATCATGTCCTTTGTATACATACTTATACAAATACTTCAATACTGTAATGGTAGAGCATACTTCTATGTCAATATGGGATTTGTATCTCATAGAGAGAAAAGGGTTATATAGGACAACCCATCGACTATCCACCCTATGATCCTTCACTTGGATAAAACTACTATCGTCTCGTCGCATGTAAGTTGGATAACCACTATCATCAATGCTAGTAGTCTCAGAAAACTTTCGAGGGTACCAATGTTTGCAACTCCCGTTAACCATGCAAGGAGAGCGCATATTTAGTTCCCCACATGGTCCATGGACATTACAATGATTGATTATGTTATGCAACTCAGGAAACATTACCTTATCAAAGGAGTTTAGCACATACCAATAGATCATAGTGAGCAATCCTAGCTAGCTTGCATTCGCTTTCCAATATCCATAATATATGTGCATGTGGCAAGCTAGCAATCCTAGCTAGCTTGCATTCGCTTTCCAATATCAATACTATATGTGCATGTGGCAAGCATCTTTTTTTAAATTCAATAACAGAAACAAATCCCACTACCCTTCCAAATAATGCTTTTTTCATAAATAAGTGCATCATATCCTTATGTTTCTCATAAAAGAAATATGCCATAAATTCAGGTCGATCTTGGGCAGCCTCACCCGGAAGTAAAGCATTACTTATTTAATCCCACTTAGGCTTTCAAGTAAAGGTAATAAAGAGGTCAGGTTTACCCAAGTTAGATATTTTTTTATAGCACGAGACATGTCACGGTTTGTCTGTCCATCCTTCTGTGATTAATTGAGGATGCCTAATTACCACTATGTTCATAGCATGGCACTTAGGTGATTCCGAACATTCCATGTGAAGGACATATGAAATTAGGGATGGTTGGAACTAGGTGTTAAATTTAATACTTATGTGCTATCGTGTACTTTTAGCATGTGTTGCTAGTTTATAAGTTCTTTGAATTGAAAACCTTATGTAGGTTGTGGTGAGATTGATGAGCTTTGTGCTCGTAAGCCAGTATGGATGGGACGCGATGGCAGCGATATGGCATGAGCTATTACTAGGATGGTTCTCACTTTGGTATTTTTGTCGTAGTATCTACTACAAGACTTTGTATTGTTGTTGGCCGCCCCATTTTGATGTACTCAGGCGTGGACTTATTGAGCCACCCACTTTTGTTATACTTGGGCGTGGATTTATTTATTTTACACGTGAATTATCCCTTGGGGTTCTTTTTGTAATTCTCCTTTAGTGGTTAGATAGGAACACTTCACCTAAGCTTGTGTTAAAAGGAACCTCCATTTTTGTAAAGGGCAAGCCCATGCATAAGCATGCATCTATTTTTGGCTTATGGGCTATTTTTAGCATAAATACTCAAAAGGTGGAAGAAGGCCGACACTTCTTAAGGGGGGACAGATTGCACCCAATACTCTCTCATGTGTTTATTTTATTTATGCTTTTATGCTATCTTGCTCATGGTGGTAATAGTTGAAGTTTATATTTTAATCTGTTTGAATAGTAAGTGATGTGTCTCCCTAAGATCCTATTTCCTGTGTTAGTGGTATCAGAGCTTTGGGGGGAGAGAAGGTGGAAAATATTTAGTACAAGAAGAAGGAATATCTTTTTGAAAAGAAAAATTCCAAGGCTTCAAAAGGGGCTTCAAAGCGGCTTCAAATTCTTAATGTGGTGACACCAAAAAGAAGGCTAGAAATACAAGTGCAGAGGAGGTAAAAGAAAGGCAATTGAAGGGAAAAGAAAAAATAATTTAAAAAGCCTTAACTAAGGCTAATTAGAAAGGCTAGTACAATGCTATCTCATAGCCTCTACAAGGTCTACACAAGGCAAAAAAAAACCTAGCAAAGAAAAAAACGTAAAAGCGCAACGCTGACCTACTCTTGAGCTCCAAAAATTTGCAAAAAATGACGAAAGCCATATCCGTACCGTTGGATACGTCCGAAACGCTCTCTTACATAAAACTTATACCATGTCTGCACTCTGTCTCGTCAAGGATCCAGTGATTTGAAATTGCAATGGTAGTTGTAAGTCTATAGAAATCTATGGTCTCCAGAATTCCCATCTTCTTTTACTCATAAAAAGCTTAAAAGATAAGAGGAGATTCATGTGTGGGGCTCTTTTAAGTCAAAAAACCCTTTCAAAAGTACCCAAATTCATCCGAATTAGGTCCGACTTCGAACTGAAGAAATTTTCAGCATTTCACGCTTGCTCTAAACGCAAATCAAAATTTTTAGAATTTGCAAAATTGGTCACCGTTCACTCTTTCGAAGCTCAAATTTGAAAAGATGCAGGGGGGAAGAGAGCTTGAGCTCTTGCAAGCACACACACACACTCACAAAACCCTAATAAAGAACACACAAGGTGAGAGGCTGAAAATCTTCTTCTTCTCTACTCAACACTCATCAACACGCCATATACAAGAATAAGAGTACACAATAATATGAAAGGTACTCAACCAATACATACACGGGTTCTCTATAGTGTGAACCCAACTAAATGAGCTGGCGCTATAACTATGCCCGTCTCTAGAATGGCTGTCACACAGCCTGTCATCCCACTGGCCGCATATCACCCAAGATCTCACCAACCATGCCAGTGGCGTAAGTGTGGGGCCTATCCCCCAGGCGTCTATCTGAGATACTACCAGCCCAATCAGCATCTGTGTACCCATGTACACATATCTCTGTCCCAGTCTCATAGAATAGTCCACAATGCAAAGTAGACTTCACATACCTCAGTATGCGTCTCACTACATCCAAATGCGGTTTCTGTGGAACCTGCATAAACTGACTCACCAACCCAACAGCATAGCTCAAATCTGGTCTGGTGATCGTCATGTAGATCAAACTTCCTACTATGCTCCTGTACATAGTAGGATCCTCCAAGATCTCTCCTGAATCTGCACTCAACTTGCCATTCTGATCCAATGGCACAGAAATAGGCTTACAGCCTGTCATACCATACTTGGACAATATGTCCAAGCCATACTGTCTCTGCAGTAATCCAATACCATGTGGTGACCTAATCACCTCAATGCCCAAGAAATATCTGAGCTCCCCCAGATCCTTCATCTCGAACTTCTGTCTAAGCATGATCTTTACATCAAAGATCTCTGCATCATGGTCCCCCGTAATGATCAAGTCATCTACATAGATGACAACAAGCACAACTCCTCTATCACCATGTCTCACATACAGTGAGAAATCTGCATTGGCTACATGAAAGCCAATAGTGACAAGATATTCAGAAATCTTGTCAGACCATGCTCTTGGTGCTTGCTTTAAGCCATACAAGGCTTTCTTCAACCTGTAAACATACTCGGGGTGACCCACATCCTCACAACCAGGTGGCTGCAACATATACACCTCTTCTTGCAAATCCCCATGCAAGAATGCATTCTTTACATCCATCTGATGTAAAGACCATTGCTTTGACGCAGCCACTGCTCTATCACAACTCTCACCGTTGCCATCTTGGCAACTGGGCTGAAAGTTTCCTCATAATCAATCCCATATGTCTGCGCATATCCTTTGGCTACCAATCTAGCTTTGTACCTGTTTATGCTTCCATCACTGTTATGTTTAACTTTGTACACCCACTTGCATCCAATGGCTTTCTTGCCTTCAGGCAATTGCACTAAATCCCAAGTCTCATTTCCATATAGTGCATCCATCTCCTCGTCCATAGCTTTCTCCCAATACACATTTCCAACAGCCTTATCAATGCATGTGGGCTCAACAACCTGCACAACCTTTGCCATATATGCATAGTGATGTGCCACATAACCATCATAGGTAAATCTCTGCACAGGATTTTTCACTCTCCCAGATCTTCGCAGCTTCTCATTCATGGCTTCCATAGCCTTCTTTACACCAGGTGTTCTCATAGCTGGGATCCCAAACTCCTCATCAAGGCTCATATCTGAGCCACTAGACTCTCCATCAACATGAGAATGCCCTGCAGAAATGTCAGGCATATCAAGGGGCTCAACCACTTTCTCTTTTCCTTTACGTGATGTACTAATCACATTTGCAGGACTGGTATTATGACGCAGCCTGCCACTCCATGGTCTATCAACAACAGACCCACTAGATGAGGACTCTCCTGGTCCACTCAAAGACTGTGATTGCTGACCTGCATTCTGTGCAATCACATCAGCCCCAACAGCTTCTTTTTCAGTAGCATACCAGCTGCTCATCTCATCAAAGACAACATCCCTGCTTACCCTCAACTCACGTGTAGCAGGGTTATAACACCTGTATCCCTTTTGCTCAAGGGAATATCCAATAAACACACATTTTTCAGCTTTCGGATCCAGCTTAGTTATCAGCTCATCTGGCACATACACATATGCAATGCATCCAAAGACTTTCAGATGAGACAAATCTGGTTTTCTGCCAGTAAACCTCTCCTCTGGAGTTACATCATGTATGGCTGCAGTTGGAGTCCTGTTCATGATGTATACTGCTGTAGAAACATCCTCAGCCTAATAGCAATGTGGCATATTCTTCTCTTCCATCAATGCTCGCGCAATCTCAGCAATGTGCCTGTTTTTTCGCTCAGCAACTCCATTTTGCTGCGGAGTGTATCTGCATGTAAACTGTCTCCGAATACCATTCTTCTTCAAAAATTCAGAGAACTCATTGGAGAAGTACTCTCCCCCTCCATCTGACCTTAGGCACTTTACATATTTCCCTGTTTGCTTTTCAACCAAAACTTTGAAATTCTGAAAGTGAGTGAACACCTCACTCTTCTCTTTCATGAAATATACCCACACTTTCCTTGTGTGGTCATCAATGAAAGTCACATAGTACCTGCAGCCTCCCATAGATATGGTCTTCGTAGGACCCCATACATCTGAATGCACAACATCTAGTGTATTTCTGCTCACATATCTGTTACGTGGAAACACATGCTTTGTTTGCTTCCCAAATTGGCATGCTTCACATATTTTCTGCATACCTTCCACTTTAAATTTTGGCAGCCCTGTCACAATTCCTTTTGTCTGCATAGACTTCAATCTCTGCACATTTACATGTCCAATTCTTTTATGCCATATGTCTGTGTCTGCAACAACTCCTGAACCATTTGCAAACATCGCAGCACTCATTTCAGGCATGTCTACATCCAACGTAAACATTCTGCCCACTCTGTTGCCTTTTGCAATGTCTTTGAAATCTTCAACATAACACCCATCAGGGTTAAACCAAACCTACAAACCCTGCTCAATCATCTGGCCAACTGAAACCAAATTCTTTGTTATGTTCGGTACATGAAGTACATCTGCAAGGTACTTCACTTTGCCATCCTGCATAGACAATGGCACATCTCCAATGTGGGCAATTGGATGAGCAGTGTCATCCCCTGTTTCCACAAAACCTGGTCTTTCCAGGTTTTTCATCTCCTTGAACCAGACATGGTTCGAAGCGCCTGAATCCACATACCATACATTATCTTTTTGTGCTGCATCAACATTTTCAGACATGGCATTCACAACATGCTGTATAACAAACAACCTTTCATTATCCTCATTATTTCTGCTTGAGGATGCATAGTTGTTTTGCTGCACTTTCCCATTTTGCATGTCAGCCTGCTTCTTATAACATTCTGACTGCACATGTCCAGGCTTACCACAATAATAGCATTCACGTGCATCATTATATTGCCTTTGCCAATTTCCACGGCCTCTTTGACTCCCCCTACCTCTGAATTTACCTCTTCCACCTGCGTGTTGTTGTTGTTGTTGATTCTGGGACTGTTGTTGTTGCTGCTCTACTGCTGCTGTTGGCCATAATTTTGATTACCTGTTCGGCCACCTCCTTGACCGCGTCCACGGCCTCCTCTACCTCGTCCTCTTCCTGAACTCGTGTAGAAGGCCTGTTGCTCTGAACTGTTTTTGCTTTGTGAAGACTGTTGGTCTTCACCCAAGTTCTTCTCTTCGATAATCAGCATAGACACCAAATCTGTAAAGTTGGGAATGTTTTCCCGAGTCTGAATAGACGTTTTGAACGCCTTGTATTGTGGCTCGAGACCACGTAGACAGACTTCCACCTTATCATCATCATCTACTGACACACCAATAGATGCAAGGGATTCCACAATACCCTTTATCTTCAGCGCATAGTCATTCACGGACATGCTCTTTTTCTCCACAGTATGAAGTTCATTCTTTAACTGTATCTTACGTGCCTTGGTATTTGTTTCATAGAGCTTTACCAAGGTGTCCCACGCCTCCTTGGGGGACTTGGCATCCTGAATGTGCCCAATCATGGTGTCCTGTATACTAATGGAGAGCCAATACATAACCTTCCTGGCTCCTTGGTTCCAGTCTTTAAACTCTTTCACATCTGCAGCAGTCGGATTTATATACATCTGTAGCAGTCGGATTTATATCCGGTATCTCTAGTGCCTCTTCATGCTCACCTTCTATGTAGTCCCAATAGCCTTTTTCCATCAGGAAATTCGTCAACCTGAACCTCCAAGCATGGAAGTTATTCTTGTCAAGCTTCTCAGCCACAATCTGAGTTATCCCATCATTTGACATCTTGCCAAACACACAATTTCTCAAATGTCACAACCAGTGACTTCAATGTGCATACATACACCCAATGGCAACTGTAGACCTCTTTGCAGCACCCATAGTGTCTGCACAGTCAATCTGTCTTCCTGCAGTTCTTAAAACAGAGTTCTGCAGAGAATCGATGACTTACCCGCAGTGCTCGAAATCGCCTGCTTTCTGAAAAACGGAGGTCCAGACGCGCCCGAAACGCGTTTTCAGCCTGGAATTTCAGTCCGAAGGACTATATAGTTGCCCTATAGCTTTACTCCCGCGAAGAAAGCTCCTCAATCAGAGATCGTTGCCGGTGCCTCCCGTAGAGCTCCCGACAAGGGTGTACTCACCAACACAAATAGGGAAGAGTAGTTGAAGCTCTTACCTTCGTACCGCTTCCTATGGTTCTCTTGCTTGCAGCTCAGCCCTTTAGCACGAACCAGGCTCTGATACCATGAAAAGATGCAGGGGAGAAGAGAGCTTGAGCTCTTGCAAGCACACACACACACTCACAAAACCCTAATAGAGAACACACAAGGTGAGAGGCTAAAAATCTTCTTCTTCTCTACTCAACACTCAACACACCATATACAAGAATAAGAGTACACAATAATATGAAAGGTACTCAACCAATACATACACGGGTTCTCTATAGTGTGAACCCGACTAAATGAGCTAGCGCTATAACTATGCCAGTCTCTAGAATGGCTGTCACACAGCCTGTCATCCCACTGGCTCTATATCACCCAAGCCAACCATGCCAGTGGCGTAAGTGTGGGGCCTATCTCCCAGGCGGGTCATCAGTGGCCACCGCCTCACTAGACGAGCTCGATATCTCAACAAAATTCTCTTCCGATACTCAATGTTTTTTTCATCGATCGACCTTCCGACGCTTCACCGCTACTTTCGAATAATTGGAGATTACGTAGGACGGCCGCATCACTCTTCTATTTTTTCCACGGGTTACACGAACTTCATAATTATTATCAAGAGCGGGAACTACTATAAGTATTTCTGAACTTTTCTTATTTTTCTTTATTTTCCATTGATTATGGCTAGTCTTCCTACATCCCCTTCTATTCAAAAGCAACTCACTGCATTGCAAGCACAATTGGTCAATGAACGCACTCATAGAATTGCATTAGAAGACCAATTGAAATCTTGTAAATGAGACAGAAGCATGATATTGAAAGTGATAGTAACGAGAGGATTCTGTTCTTCGAATTGTGAAAGCAACTTTAGATGCTCAAACGACTCGAAAAGAATCTCGCATTAGCTGCAAGGCTTTCTCTTTTCAAATTTTGATGGAAAGAAGGACGCACGCACTATTTTAGCTTAGCTTAGCCAATTTGATGACTATTTTTCGGGGGGAGAAATTTTTCGAGGAAGACAAGGTCAAGTGCACTGCAAATCATTTGATTCAGAATGCTGCTTTATGGTGGAATGCTACCAAGAATGGGCGATATAGACCTCGTACTTGGAAGGATTTTCATCATGAAATTAAGAGACACTTTCTACCTCCTCAGTACAAGGCCAAATCCTGACAACATTGGGACACTCTTAGCCAGTTGAAAGGGGAGGATGTCCAAACTTACATTGAAAAATTCTCTCATTCAGATGAAATCTATAGAAAAAGTACATGAAAATAAGCTTAAAAGGAAGTTTATTTTAGGGTTGGATCCAAATATTAGAGTGGAGGTTAACATGTTTCATCCTCATACTCTTTCCTCTGCTAAATCTCTTGCCTCTGCTAAATCTCTTGCTTTAAATTGTGAAAAGAAAAATTGTGTGCCCAAGTAAGTTTCAATAGGAGAATCATACTTTTGAATTCTCCAAAGCTTCGACATCTTCTAGTGGTTTTGACAGACGTTCTTCATTCAAAAGACCTTCTAACAAGGGTCAAGATCAAAGAAACCAATAATTCAACAACAATAAAGGAAAGATTGGCAAAAATAATAATGGAGCAAGTGGAGAACCAAAGAAGACTGATGTTCCAGATTTAGCGATTCGAGATGGAAAAGTGAAGAATATCTAATGTTGCATTTGCCATCAAAGGGGCCGCTATGCTAATAAGTGTCCAAGTGACTTACAATAACAACAAGAAGAAGCCAATTTCTTGGCTTAACATGGTGGATGGAGATGAAGACACTAGCACTGGAGACAATGATGATGCTTACGACGATGACTATGAGCCAGAGTCTGATGTGGTAACAAGTTCAATGGTAAATTTGATCAAGAAGATACTTGTAACCTTGTTCCTCATTCCTTTTCACCACAAACTTTACTTAAAACGAAAGGAAAAATTCAAGATAAAGAAATCATAATCTTGCATGATGATGGTAGTACACATAATTTTATTTATGAACGTCTTGTACATGCTCTTCATCTTGACATGATTCCTTCTCGTTTTTTAAAGTAAAGGCTACTTTTCAAATCAAAAGTAAAGGCTACTTTAAAGTAAAGGCTACTTTTCAAATCAAAAGTATAGTTGCACTAAGAAAGTGAAGAATTTTGCTTTGTCTATTGCGATGAATAGGATCTTTCTTGGCAATCAAAACTTTTCGGTTGTCTTTTTCGATGATATCTTAGTTTTTAGTAAATCTAAAGAAGAGCATAAAAAGCACTTGGACATTGTATTTAATTTGCTCAAGGTAAATGAACTTTACCTTAATCTTGAAAAGAGTACTTTCTTCCAAAGTGAGATTGAGTATTTGGGACATATAGTTTCTGCTAAGGGTATCCATGTTGATCCCAAGAAAATAGAAACTATTACGTCATGGCCGCGACCCAAGAATCTTCATGAGTTACGATCTTTTCTAAGGTTGTGTAGCTACTATCGCAAGTTTGTCTGTAATTTTGTATATAAGGCACATCATCTCACTGAACTTCTCAAGAAAACCAAACCTTATGAATGGACCGCACTCCAAGAGAATTTTTTTCTTGCATTAAAATATGCACTTACTTATGAACCTGTGTTACAATTACCTGATTTTTCACGTCCTTTCTTTGTGGTTGTAAACCGATGCTAGTGGTTTTAATGCAAGATTGTCATCCTATTGCTTTCGAGAGTAGGAAATTTTGTCCAGCTACTACTAAAAGTAAGTATAGCACCTACTATGACAAAGAGTTATCTATTGTAGTCCATGCATTAAAAATTTGGAAACATTATTTGATGGGCTCAGTTTCTTATTAAAATTGATAAGCATAGTATCAAATGCTTGCTTTCTCAACCACTTATTTTGGATAGACAGATTGAATGGGCAGCTTTTATTCAAAGTTTTCAGCCTATTATTCAACACCAACCTAGTAAATAAAATGTGGTTGTTGACACTTTGAGTAGAAGACCTTCCATTCAAAATATATATCTGTGATTGAGAATACATATTTTGACTCTATGCGTGTGACTTATGACCAAGACCCTGACTTTAGTGACATTTGGTCTAGATTGCAAGAAAACCATTGGAACTCTTTTGCTAAGTATTCCTACGATGATGGATATTTTTTTTCCAGAAAAGATTATGCATTACGCGACTCTTTAGACATTCTATTCTAGAGGAATTACATCATCCACCTTATGCGGGGCATCGAGGTGTTTCATCTACATTCTAGACTATCTCTAGTGATTTTTATTGGCCTGAAATGAAATATGACGTAGCTAGATTTGTCTCTGAATGTGATTTTTTATCAAAAAGTGAAAAGTTACAAGGGTAAGAAACTTGGTTTGCTTATGCCTCTTCCTATTCCTAACACTCCTTGTTGTTGGGAACATATTTCTATGGATTTTATCATTAGTTTTCCCATGACTACAAGCCATAATGATATGATTTGGACCATTGTTGATAGATTTAGCAAACAAGCATATTTTCTTCCTTGTAAAAAGACTCTTACTACACATCAAGCTGCACACTTGTTTGTTAAACAAATTTTCACACATCATGGTTTACCACACAAGTGATTATTTATGAGAGATTCTAAGTTTTACAGTGATTTTTGGATAATGTAGGCACTAAATTGGAATTTTCCACGGTATTTCATCCTGAATCTAATAATCAAACTGACATGACGAATAGCACACAATTGAATTTACTTCGTGCATATGTTTCATCGCAACCTAAATAATGGGATAAGTATCACTACAACATATCAGCCAGATACCGACTGTAGCACTCAGGATATCACACTTAGCAATTTTTAGGATTCAAAGCGTTGGAGTCGGTGTACTAGCCTCAGTATCTGCCTTGGTGACGTACAGTCGGTAACAGAGTCGGTATTGGAGTCAGTATTCAAACTATATTTTCGACTCTAACACCGAGTCTGTTTTACTGACTATAACACCAACTCTAATACTAACTCTAACACCGACTATGGTACCAAGTTAAATACCGATTCTAACACCGACTCTGATACCGAGCTAAATACCGACTTTGTTAGCATAAATTTTTTGGACAGTGAGTGAGGATGGCCCCACTATGCCCAGACTGTCCTAGAATGGCTGCAGCTATCTAAGGACATGTAAATATTTGGAACATATTATGGAAACGAACGCAAAAACATTGTATTGACCATCAATATTTACATTGAGTTTGGGATATAAAAAATAAATGGTTTAAGCCCTTAGGCATACAGAATAGTGATAAAACAGATGACCCAGCTAACACTAAACATATGACCTTGTTGACACTTATCTTCCTTGTTACTAGCATCCTCCTCTTGCTGATCTCCCATATCTTGTCCTTGCTCCCCTGCATCTTCTTCCTGGTTGTCTTCATCAGAAGTGATTTCATTGGCTTCCATGGGCCTGGGAATATCCTCCTACAAAACAAAATCAAGCTAAGATTTGAGAGGAAGAATAAGAGACTACATCGACGACATCATATACTTCAACAATAAGTACGACACTATCAATGACCAAAACAAAATCAAGCTAAGACTTGAGAGGAAGAATAAGAGACGACATCATATACTTCAACAATAAGTACGACACTATCAATGACCAATGTCAAAAATGAAGAGAACGATGACGAGGATGAAGTTATACGTCCTAATGACGTACTTGATCATAATGATGTAGTGCAGCTTATACAAGCTGAGAATGAATAAGGTAATGAAGCGGATGAAATTCCAATACATGGCACCTCAATTGAAGTTGACTATGAATCAGATAATAATCATGAATTCATTGATAAAGAAATGTCATTGAGTGGAGAGCCCTATATAGACATTTTTGCACATTCAGACTTGTCACAAGATGAACGAGAGGATTAAATAACATTTGTAATTCTCAAATAATTTTATAGTTTCAAGCTTATATTCTACTTTTTCACAAATTTCTACATGCAAAAAAAAATTGAATTTTTCTCCAGACACCAACTCTAATATCGAGGCTAATTCAGAGTCTCATACCAACTCTAATATCGAGGCTATTATCGACTCTAATACCAATCCCCATAACTTCCACCAAAACGTTGGTCTCCAAAAAAATATCTACCCAAACCGTCAGGTGATTAGCCTCGCTATTTGGCCAATATGTTATAGTGTGTATCCATAAGTGTATCCATATTTTGCAATTTGCATATAACAACACACCGCATTTATCCACTGGAAAATCACCTTTTGTAATTGTGTGTGGCAAAGTTTTACCTACTCCTATCACTTGTTTGTTACACACTATAGAAGCCTACAGATCAATTCACCATTCATTTCAGTTCCATTCATGATCATGTTCGCAAGGTTATTTCTAATGCACAAGAGATATACACTAAACAGGCTAATAAGAAAAGAAAGCACATGGTTGTTGCATGCAAATGAAGATCAATACAAGGATGCAACAAAAAAGATACTTAGGGCTCTTGTAAAGAGTTCCACTTTGTAGATGAATGTGGGAGAGGGCTTCACAATAATCCCACATGGGAACTTTTGAGAGTTCTAGAATTTTTGTATAAAAGGTGGCTCATTTGAGAGCATGGACACATTGGGCAAACTCATGTTTGAGCTCTCATGAGACTAGCTCTCCCTCTTCTTCCATAGAGGTGCAAGCTCTTCTCTCTCCCCAGCTACATTATTGTAAGTCTATTCTTTTGTTAATGCAATGAGTGATGTTTGTCTCTCTTCTCATGTCTAATCTCTAGTAAGCATGTTTCTTTGTTGTTGATAGCTTCAAGGTGTGTGTGCATGCTAGGAAGTAAGATCTTGAGAATGAAGGATGCTTTGAGCTTGTGTATGCAATAGCTTAGCTTTCTTCTTGTTTGGATGCATGGAATGAGTGGGATGTTGAGTGATTGAGTGTGGCAAGATTGAGCTTGAGTATGTGTCAGTCTATGTCAATAGTAGTAGTATTCCTAGCATTCTCTCCATCATCAAATGGATAAGCTTTTGTGCACCGGTACGGGTTGAATCCCTAGCTCCGAAAGGGATGCAAATCCCATTGGATTGAGCTTAGTGTGGATCATACAACTCTTGCTACAAGTGAGAGAGTTTTCCGTCTCTCCATTGGCGCCGCTGCCGGGGAGAAGACTCAAATCCGGTTGAGAGTGTGTGGAAACCACCACTACTTCCTCTTTTGGTTGCAAAACCATTGAGTGATTAGGTTAAGTTCGAGTGTGTGATCTCGGTGTGAGTGGATAAGGTTAGGATTTAAAAAAAAAAAAACCATTGAGCGGTTGAGGGTTCTCCCGTATTGTTTTTTATGTTTTATTGCTTTTATGCTTTTTCAAGTACCGTTTATTATGCTTACCTTCATTGTTTTTTGTCATTTCATTCTTTCATGTTTTTCGCTAACATGTATGTAATTAGTAAAAAATAATGCTCGGCCAAGGATTGCGTGTTTCTTCATTATCTTGGTATTAAGCTTTTGGTATCTACCATTGGGATCTTGGTGTTGAAGGGAGTGGAAGGGGCACAAAGGCCGCGTGGAAAGAGAGTAGGAGGACTCACCAAAGTGTAGGAAGAGAAGCAAAAGGTGGGTGGAAGCCAACCAGCTTGGAGAGGCGCTGTGGGTGGAGGCTACTCAAAAGAAGGCTGGTAGAAGCGCGGGCGGGAAGCGCTGGTAGAGGGAGTGAAGGTAGGAGAAAAGGGAAGGAGGCTGTGGGAGGCGGCGAAGGAGACGAAAAAAAAAGGAAAAAACAAAAAAACAAAAACGAGAGGTGGCGTGAAGAGCTCTGCTAAACCGACGAGGGGTGGAGAGTGGCCGCGTGGAGAAAGGTTGGCTGCTGTGCAGCTGTGCGAAGGCAGAGGCGGCCGTTGGGGCAGGCGAAAGAGGCTGCAAGCGGCAGAAGACAGGGTGACGTGGAGAAGGCGAGGGCTGCTGGCCTTGCAGGGCCGTTGGCAGGCGAAAGAGGCCTTGCGAGACAGAAGTGGAAAGGTTGTAGGTCGTCGAAGAAGAGAGGCGACTGCAGAGCAGAAGAAGTGGAGGCGATGGCTGGAAACGAAGAGGAGCCGGCTACTACAAAGAGAAGGCGAGCCTGACGGCGGCTAGCGGAAGCGAAAGAAGGCGAGCAGTGAGCTGTGCATCGTGGAGGTGGTGTAGGCCGGTGCTCCTGAGGCGGTTGCTGCTGCAGCTGGAAGCGTGGAGAGAAGGCGGCAACCCACGTGCGCCAGCGTGAAGTCCCAGCGACAAATCCGGAAGGATTCGGCGAAGCGGTGGAAAAAAGGATAAGGTAGGTGGAAATTTTTCATTTTTTTATTTTTTTATTATTATTTTTTATTAATTTTTATGTTTTTTTATTTTTAAATTAAAAAAAATAATATTTCTTATTTAAAAAAAAAGAAAAGAAAAGAGATTAAAAAAGAAAAGAAAAGAGAAAGAAAAAAAAAGAGAAAAGAAAGAATAGTAGAAAATCTAAAAAAAAAAGAAAGAAAGAAAGAGGAAAAACAATTAATTTCAAAAAAAAAACAAACAAAATTTTTTTTTATTTCTTTTTTTTTTTGAATCCATTGTTCCTTGTTTAAATTTTTGCATAATTAAAGTAGTTTGCATTTTAGAATTTTTGTAATTATTGCATAATCAGTAGATTTATATTTTTTTGTAATTAGGCACGAAATTTAGTAGTTTAAAACAAAAACAAACAAACAAAACAAAACAAAACAAAACAAAAGGAAAAAAGGAAAAAAGAAAAAGAAGAAAAAATAATTTTTATTTTTTGAATCCATTGTTCATTATTTAAATTTCTGTACAAAATTTTGCATAATTAAAGTAGCTTGCATTTTTTATTTTTATTTTTTAGAATTTTTGTAATTGCATGCATAATTAGTAGATTTATAATTTTTATATTTGGCACGAAATTTATTCATTTTATTTTTTATTTTTAAAAAAAAGAACAAACAAACAAACAAACAAACAAACAATAAAAACCAACAAAAGGAGGATAAAACAAACAAAAGAAAATTTTTTGGTTTTTTTAAGGCGTCTATTATTTTTTGCATATTTTGTAGTTCTTCATTTTTTTTAATTTTTGTAACTTTGTGCATAATTAGTATTTTTTAGTGTGATTCATAATTTTTGTGTTAAAAAAAATAAAAATCATAAAATCATAAAATCATTAAAAAAAACATTTAAAGAAACATAGGGTAGATAGTACACTATACATATTCTTTTTAGTTGCCTTTAGTGGTTAGGTAGGGTAAAATATATATATATATATATATATATAAAACAAAACACAAAAACCAAAACCAAAACAAACAAAAACAAAACGAAACAAAAACACATAAAAAAACCAAAACAAAATTTTGACCTTATGCACTTGCGGTCGGGACGTCGTGTAGATTCTGCCATAGGACCTAGGGCACCTTCTAGAGTACCTACGCAGGAAAGTGGGACCCACTCGGTAGGAAATTTGGCAGATATTGCTGAAACCCTTTCGGAATCCCAATCCGATACCCTTTCCTCTAGAACAACTAGTTCATTGTCCATGGACAATCTAGGGCCGACAAATAGTCATCCCGTAGCCCCAAATAGGACACCCTCAAGATCCTTTAATCCATTTGAAGCCGACACCATGGGGTTAACACTTAATGTGAGACTCCAATATGTCTACACAAATGCTCAAGGAGCTGAGATCTTTAGGGATCCACAACAACGGTATCTTGTTAAGATCGCAGACATTTTCTCAGAACTTGATAGAGCACCTCTAGTCAATGACCAGGGTAACATGTACATGGGTGGAGATGGTGTTCGCTACGAAGTCACCTACCATCCAGAAAAGGTAGACAAATTAGGGGAGCTCTCTAAAACCGAGTTCTTAGACTTATCAGAACTTTCCAGAGCAAGGGTGTCTAGAGATGATTGGCTCATCGAGCCGGACATGCCTGGACCATCCAATGCCCAGTCCTCAAAGCCATCCATAGATGATTTACTTCTTGTAGATCTAAATTTGGAAAGGGATAGGAAAGGCAAATGTAAAATGGATCAGGGGGCTGAAAGCCAATGGGAGTTTGTATGACAAATTCCTGTGACAAAGGTCTTACAGGATGACCCACTTCAAGAGGTCTATAAGGACTCGTTAGAGGGATATTATGCCACGACTAAATTGCCACAGCTAGATCTTCCTCTAGCTCATGTGGTGGTAGTTGAGAAGCTCGCAGGACACATGAACAGAATAGTTGATAAATGGGCCAATGAATACCGAACCTTAGATTGGAAAGAGATTAGGGAACTCACGTGGAAAGGACAACCATTATTCATGGAAGTGTTCTCAACAAATACAGCCAAACCAGGAGAGACAGCCTTTCTTGGAGAAACTGTTGCTCCTCCCCTACGAGAGTTCACTAGAGAGGGACCTTCAACATCCAAGTGGACCACTGCTAGTAGCCCAACTCTAGCACCAAGATATCGTCCTACACCAAATGTGCGACCACAGGTCACACCACACCAACATCTTTGTCACTATGACAATAGGAGGAGAGAGGAGCCAACTCGGCCTCCCATAAATGCACCAACTGAAATGAGGGTGACAAGATCTTTGGAGGGGTTTGGTGAGGCTGGTAATAGGGTACCCACACCAATTTTGGAAACATATGGACCAGCTCTCCAAAGAGAGGAACAATTCCCACTAAGAGCGAGGGGCCGTAGGCCCTATGATGAGTATTCACGACAAGTAAGACCATCAACTCTTCAGAAACTGGTAAAGAAATATGAAGGGTCGGGAGATCCATATGACCATGTAGCAGCTTTTAGGCAAGCAGTTCGAGCTGAGCAAGTAGCTGATAAGCATACTCAAATTGAAGGATTTGGACTCACTCTTGAAGGAAAAGCCCTGGCTTGGTTTCAGGCATTAGAGGCTTCAGACAAAACTTCTTTACGAGTTTTGGAAGAGAGATTCATTGCAGCTTTTTCCTTGATGGGAATTCAACATGACACGGTAGCACACATGTTAACCCATGGCGGACATTGAGACGTACTATGTTTTACGTCATTAATTTAAATATTCTGAGTCATGGGCCGGGCTTGTCGGCACCATATGTTAAGGATGAAGGGATTGGGTGATCGCCGATGAGAGGCGCACCTTGGATATCAGTAGGATAAGGGTTAGGGTCGGCCGGCCATGTATGGGCGCCCAAGTGTGAACGGCCAAGTCACCTATAAGAGTCAAATGTAACCCTAAAATCCTCATTCTCATGTGTTGTGAATAGAAGAGTGCTCTTGCCTTATCTCCTTGTTTTCCTTCTCCTGCGTGTGTGAGAGAGAGAGAGAGAGAGTGAGAGCGATCGAGCGCACTGTGTAGCGACACGGCGAGGCGGCGGAGAGGCGGTAGAGCGGCGACGGCGGCTCCTCCTTCACGGCTGCGACGCGGGAATCCTTCAAGGCGGCAGTTAAGCGGTGAGTGACACACCTTTTGCATTCTGTTTTGAGCTTGCCTTCCTGGTTGTATGCTTGCAGCCATTCGTGGCTCGCATACGGTGTTCGGTAAGTCCCCAGCTACGACCTGTGCGGCAAAAGCGCACATTTTTGGCGCCGCTGCCGGGGAGCTGCCCTGCACCAAGCTCCAGTTTGCAGCTCGGCTGCTACGTGAAGTTTAATCTGCATTGTAGGAAAGCGACTGTGTGTTTGTTGTTGAGGTGTTTCTGTGTTTTGCAATCTCTGTTTCTGCAATTTGTCTTCTGCATTTCTGTTTCTTTTGTTATTTTTCCGCTCCGCGTGTGGGCGTGCGATCTGTTATATGGTTTTCTACGTGTGAGAGGGATTTCTGAATCCCCTGATCTGTGCTGTGTGCGAACTGCGCCGCGGCCAAGGCTAAAGGCTGAACCGTAAAGGAACCCCAGAAAACCTATCTCAAAAAAAAACAGAAAACAAAAATCTAAAAAAAATTAAAAATCAAAAATTAAATTTTATTTCCAGAGAAGAAACCAAACATGTGAAGAGGAAAGATTTTTCAATTGGAAAAAAAATTTGAAAAGAAAAAACCCCCAATCGACCCCGACCCCGACCCCGGCCCCGGCCCCGGTCTCGGTCTTTTGATATATATATATAGGAGAGTGAGCCTCCATAGCTTTCTCTCAAGTGAGAGCTTATGGGAAGTTGTGCCCTATATGTAGCCCACTCCCCAAGGAGTAAAGTGAGTATGTGGGATAAAGCCCTCACCCTTTCCTCCACAAGCAAATAGGCTTTTGCCCCTTCCCCCCAAGGGAAACGGACTGTTTTGAGGACTACAGGAGCTCTAGATAGGCGAACGCGGTGCTGTAAAGCACACTAGGATCCTTTGAACGATACGCTCGTTTCGAGCTATCATACGCCCTAGTCCAAGTTCGACCGTAAGTAAGGGGGTCAAAAACGGGTTAAAAACAACACAAAAACAAGTAAAAACGGGGTGCGAAACACCTAAGAAACCACTTGTGTGAGTTTCAAGGGTAGTTACCAACGCACGTAGGGTACCCACGTCACATGCATCTACGTTCTGGTCGGGTACTAGAGTCTGAGCCACTAGAAAGCGTTTCAGTTTACGCAGGCTCACACCATCCCTCCACGTTGGCATCTTGGCCTTCGGCTGGAACCCAAGGGAGTGCAACCCAAGATCCACGAATAGTGGATAGTGACTCGTCCTCTGACTCAGAAGCCATGGAAGGGCACCCTACCAAGAACCCTGAGGAGACAAGCCAAAACATGCCAGTGTGGGCCCCACAACCCGGATCTAGCATGTTTAGTCGTCTAATAGAGACCTTTAGTAGAGCTACACGCTCTGAACATGCGGCAAGCGAAGTAAATGAAGAAGGAGGGGTAGTAGATTCGCCATTCACATCTTATGTGGACCCTACCCTCCCAAAGAGTGTCCATGTGGATATTCTACCTACTTCGTTTAATGAGGGCCCTACTGAGCTACCAACTTCCGATGCTCTTCCTAAAGTAGAGGTCCCTAGAAGCCAACCCATAAGAAGTGACATTGCGTCCACTTCAAGAGAGCCGTTTGGCACACCAAGTCTAGATGGGATATTTCTCAATGAAAATTGGGAATATGATCTACACACAGAGACTCTAACTGACCTATACACAGGTTACACATACCATGTAGGTTGGTTAGAAGTCCTACGATCTACATCTAGCGCCACTAATCTAGAGGAGCAACAACACATGATATGTGAGGTGATTCATAGAATTATCCAAATTGAGAGGCAAAATAGGGGAGTGAACTTAGTTTCCACTGGCCCTATGAGGTTTTTGGATACGGGCAAGGCCAAACAACCAACCCTATCACAATTGGAGACTCCCTCGGTGAGTCCCATAGACCCTTCATATGTTGTTTCGCCTGGAGTCTCAATGCAGGTTGAGCCCACGAGTAGTAACTTTAGCTTTCCAACCTTGGCTCAACTTTCCATTAGGGAATCCGCAATGCCTACCACAATGATGAGCATAGCTGAAAGTGCACCTGTTACCCCTGTAGTTAGTACGACACCGCTACCTAGTGGAACAGTACCTACAACAGTGCGTGCCAGTGCCTATCGACCCTATGTACCTATCGCTACTCATGCTCAGGTAGATCCTACGCCTCTTAGTATGCCAATGGTGTATGCTCCACGACCGCCTTATCACCACCCTTATCCAAGAGGAGCTAGGCCTAGCCACATATCATATCCTACGTCATTTGCCAACCTACTCAGACCAACGCCAACTCCTATCAGCCAGGCTATCCCAGAAGTGCCTCCACCAACTATGCCTGCTCACCTAGGTGATCTCGCAGCGTTTGCTCAGACGATCGGACGATCTATTGCGGAAAACATGCGGGGTATGCCTGAGAGAGAACCTAGAAGCAAGGCAGTACAAGTGGCTAAGCTCACTCAAAACTTCAGTGGTAACGAGGATGTTAGGAAGCACATTGAAGTCTTTGAACACGTGTGTGATTCCTTGGAAGAGCACAATGAGCTGCATAAGTGTAAAGCCTTAGGCTTAACCTTGAGTGGGAAGGCTGGAGATTGGTATCGAACCTTAAGGGTTGAAGAGCGCACTCACTACCCCACTCTCAAGAGACTGTTCTTGAAGGAATACATACGTGAGGGTGTGCTTTGGGGAGTAGCATCTCAACTCCAAAAAGCTGAACGTGAGGAAGGGGAGTCAGTGAGAGACTTTATAAGTCGATTGAAGCATCTAAATTCTCGCTGCACTCCCGATGAACGCTTCAATAATAACCAACTCCTCGATAGATTCATCCGAGGATTGCGCCACGAGGACATTTACAATGGCCTAGTCATTAGAGGTCTTACAACGTGGGAAGCAGTCACTGCCAATGCAATCCGGTTAGAAGACAACTTGATGATTGCAGGTAAAAAGGTGTCTTCGGAGACAAAATCCGTTAGTTCGCAAGTATCTGGGCACGAGCCAATGACGGTAAAACCTATTGCAAAGGAGCCCAAGATATCTGAAATGTCTGTGACCGACCTTACTAAGGCTCTCCAAGAATACTTTAGGGGTAATCGAGCTCCTCAGAATAGCCATATGTACCCAAGGAGAGAGCAACAATGGTGTTCGGTGTGCTTAGGACCACATAGCACGAGTGAATGTCCCACATTCAGAGTCAAATTCAATGGGAATTGCAATGCATGTGGTAAGTATGGCCATCAATCTAAAGATTTCCTAACACTTAAGTGAATGTTGGCAAACCAGGCACCACTAGCTTGGTCAAACACACCTCAAGTACCCGCGCTAATGCCTGCACAACCTATCGAGCAACCGTCACAGCACATAGTTCCAAGGAATCCGAATGTAGTCCAGCCTGTGCCGTTACCACCGCCAGTGCTAGGACCACAACCTCCACATCCAAGGATTACCCCAATAAACCAGATGGGTTGTGAGTCACATAGTGCGTGTGGGGATTATGAAGAGGAGATAGACCCCACTGCTCCATACGGGATTGATACGTTTGAAATGATTTCCCAGTACTACATGGAGGATCATTTTGGGCAAGTCAAGCCTGTATATCAAGCGGCTGCTCTCGCCACAAGAGAGCAAAACCTTAACACCTTGGCAAGGAGACCACCTCTTCAATGCTACGAGTGTGGTGGACCACATCGTGTAGCAGAGTGCCCTAATAGGCTACAGAAGATCTCTACTCAGATGCAACCAAATCAAGCGAGCACATCGGGAATGCCGGTACTTACATGTAATCGTTGTGGCATAGACCATTTGATTGCTCAATGTCCACATAATCCTAATGCACCCAAGATTACGCCATTGAATTTGGTTGAGGTCACCAACCAAGCACGAGGAACCACACCTGTTGTACCCGCGAATGTAGTTACACGATCAATGCTTTAAAATCAAAACTATATTCTTGAAGAGAGGGATACTGCATCAATCGCTCAGGCAAAGAAAAAGAAAACACAACGAAAGAGATCGCTTAATGCCACGAGCTCCAAGCCCAGTTCAAAGACCAACATAGGGACAGGAGACGACCCCGTGTATATGAATGATCCTGAAGATGATTCCGATTCAATAGAAACCATGGGGACCAAAGCCACTACCCTAAGGGAGGAACCCACTCGGGAGCTCAATGAAGGAGAATCAAACGAGTACATAAATAAGGGAAAACCGAAGGAAACTTCCTCAGCCCCACAACCAAGTCAGTCAATGCCCTCTCGACCACCCAAACTGACTGAGACTCCCCAAGACAAGCCACGTGGGTCAAAAACCCTCAAGAAAAAGATTGGAACTTACCCAAACCCAGTTGAGGAGATTGAACAAGTGCAACACTTAAGGGGTTTGGTGGAAGAAACACAAAGAGAACTGGAGCCAAGAAAAATCAAAATTCCAGACACAGTGTTTCCTACGCAAGTTCAGCCTCACCGGACCCATAAACCGTTAGCTATACCTAGTATCATTCGGGAAGAAAGCGAGGATAGGACATCCGGAAGTGGGCAAACACCCTTCTTGCTGGAAAGAATGTTTAGTGAGGGAATGCCTGACCCCATCGAAGAGGAAGTGATTCCATCTTCACCAGTCCCTAGTCAAGGGGCGATGTCTCGAAAAGTACCGTTGAATGTGTCTAAGCTAATGGATTTCATGTCCTCTGAGATCAGAACCACGATCATATCCAAATTATATGGAGATCCTGAGCTATTCTTAGCTCTTCGAGCATTTCTCAATGGAGAACTAAAGGCGGGGCTACCACAATTTGCAAATATGGATAGACCCGACACGCTTCAAGATGAAGGAGAACATTGGGATCTACAACCCAACCTAGATGAAAACTCGGTCGTGGAAATACCTGTTAACAAGTTGGGACAGTACTTTGAAGGGGACGAATCTAATGCCACCCTCCCCATTACTACCAAGGGATTAACTCTAAAGGGAATCCTTGATGGTGGTGCTGGAGTGAGCATTGTGACTAAAAACTGTTGGGAATCTATGGGAAGGCCTCACCTTGAAGTCACAAACATAGTGGTTAAGATGGCAAACGGAACCATAGCTAAACCTATTGGAATGTTAAGGGACCTCAAGATCAAGGTCCTGGGATACAAGGTAAAACATACCTTCATTGTAATGGATTTCTCCAAGCATCCTATGTCATATCAAATGATCTTAGGACGTCCTTTCATGAGGGAAGCACAAATGGTGCATGACTGGTCGAAAAACCATGTCTACCTACAATTTCAGGACTCTGTCATTCGAGTTGATCTTGAGAATGGTCGTGCACATCCTTTAGGAAGCAAGGTTATCATTGATAATCGATCGGATACCACTATTCACTCAGCCCCATTAAGGTATTGCTATACATGCAAAAAAGAGACTGATGATGGGAAGGATTCTCCTTATATGGATGTCCTACCGGGTATGACTGAGTCGGATAACGTGGATTGGGTACACCTAGCGGCAACCATAGACACATGGGGAAATAGAGGTACAAGTTGGGTAACACCTGAGGGGCAAGATATGCCACCGTTAGTGCCAATAAACATGATAGGCGTTATGCACTTGACACCTAATGGCGAGAAAGTGGCAAATTCCACTGACACTGAAAGTAGCGAAGACTCTGACCAACGCGACTCTGAGTATGAATCTCAAGAAGAAACTGACCCTGAGCCTGATGGGAGGGATGAATCAAATATTCACCCAAATGTGGAAGCAAGGTGCTCAAGGCCTAGGATAGTGACCTCCTGCAGTTCATTCGAAAGTGAAGATCGACCAAGTGAGTCCGAATCTGATAGAAACAAAAATCAAAAACTTGGTAAGAAGAAAACGAGACATAAGCGCCAACGCTATCGAGCTAATGTACGAACTGCAATAAACAAGGAAAGATCCACTGCGGAATGGCTTAGTTATGTAGGAGTCATTGACGCTCATCGGAAGATAGCGGATAATTGGGGACAATACCTCCAAAGTGTCATGTGGTGTATTCCGCAACCTCATGACGTCGCCCAATTAGAAATCGAAGAAAAGCCAAAACTAAGTCGTACTGCAAGAAGGCGGCAAAACCAAGAGTTGGCTCAGCAGCAAAAGGAAGCGGAATTGAAAGAAAAAATCCTGGCACAACAAGAACCAGTAGACTTACACCCCGCACCCGAGCATTTCAAATCATTCACCACAGGGGAACGTAAAGTGGTCTACACAAAAGCCCAACGAACGCCTACCAATGGGAGTAGCGGTGTCTACGATGGCCCTGCGGTAGTTAAGGAGATAGACTTAGCAGATCCAGGTGAGGAGTCTAAACCCGTTTTTATTGCTCAAGACCTCACCAAGGCAGAAGAAGCTGCACTTACGAAGCTTCTTAAAGAATTCAAAGACATATTTGCATGGACATATCATGACATGAAGGGTGTTCCACCCTCGGTGGTGCAACACACGATTCCAATGATTAGCACTGCTAAACCAGTCCAGCAACGTCCCTACCCAATGAATCCTAAGTATGCAAAGATTGTACAAGAGGAAATTGAAAAGCTGGTAAAATGTGGATTCATATACCCAATTGAGCACTCAGAATGGGTTTCTCCGATAGTCATCGTGCCAAAGAAGAATGGGAAACTCAGAGTGTGCGTTGATCTCAAAAAGGTTAATGCAGCCACCAGAAGGGATCATTACCCCTTACCATATTCTGAACATGTGCTTGAAAGAGTGGCAGGCAAGGAGGCATATAGCTTTTTAGATGGGTACTCGGGTTACAATCAGATCACAATTGCAGTCGAGGACCAAGCTAAAACAGCATTTATCACGGAGTTTGGAGTGTTTGCCTTTCGCGTCATGGCCTTTGGCTTGACCAATGCACCTGCAACATTCCAACGATTGATAAACACGGCCTTTAAGGAATATCTAAGGGACTTCTGTGAAGCTTTCTTAGATGATCTTTGTGTTCATTCCTCGTGGGACGAGCACTTGATGTGTTTACGAAAAATATTTGAAAGGTGTAGATTATATCGCATCTCCTTGAATCCTTTCAAATGCCAATTCTGGGTTAAACACGGAGTTATCTTAGGGCATATAGTGTCCAAAAATGGGATTTCCACTGACGAGAGTAAAATCAAGGTCATTCTGGAATTGCCACCACCCACCAACTACAAGGGAGTCCAACGCTTTATGGGCCACGTTGGTTATTATCGAAGGTTTATTCTATTCTTCGCCGAGATAGCTCGACCATTGTATAAGCTTCTCATCGAGTTTATTTGGACCGAAGAATGTGACCGTGCCTATGAGCTATTAAAGAAGGCCTTGGCGAGTGCTCCAATCTTGAGAATGCCAAACTGGGATTTACTCTTCCATGTGCATATTGATGCATCAAACTTTGCTATTGGGTGTGTTTTAACTCAACCTGGAGAACACAAGCTAGACTACCCCATTAGCTTTGCCAGTCGCCAGTTGAACGATTCTGAGATGAACTACACCACTACGGAGCGAGAAGGGTTGGCAATGATATATGCAGTAAGGAAATTTCGTTATTACCTCCTTGCCACCAAGTTTGTTTTCTATGTAGATCATCAAGCATTGTTGTATCTGGTAAACAAACCATGCTCCACAGGAAGAATCACACGATGGCTATTGATTCTTCTTGAGTTTGATTTCACTGTTGTTGTGAGACCTGGCAAAAAACATGTTATGGCTG
Organism: Cibotium barometz; assembly: GCF_041138505.1. Taxonomy (NCBI): domain Eukaryota; kingdom Viridiplantae; phylum Streptophyta; class Polypodiopsida; order Cyatheales; family Cibotiaceae; genus Cibotium; species Cibotium barometz. The sequence continues at coordinate 44,993,328 of NC_141047.1, forward strand.
ATCATTTGTCTCGCATACCTAATGGTGAGGCTCCTACGGGGGTTGATGATGACTTACCAGACACTTCCCTGTTCATGGTGGAGACAATGCCTGAATGGAGTGAGAAGATTGTTAACTTTTTGGTTAATGGCTTTCCACCCAAGGAGCTTCGTAAAGATCTAGCTCGAAAGCTGATCAAAGAATGCGAACCCTATTGCCTCATAGCAGGGACTCTTTATAAAAGAGGAAAGGATGACGTTCTTAGGCGTTGTGCCCGAGAGGATGAGTATCTATACATTTTGCAAGAGGCACATATGGGCGTAGCCGGTGGTCACTTCTCAGGAGACTTAACTGCGCGAAAGATCTTACAATCAGGGTATTGGTGGCCCACTATGTTCCAAGATGCATCACTCTTTGTGAAGGGTTGCGATGAATGCCAACGATACAAGAAACCCCAGAGGAAAGATCAGATGCCCCTACATCCAATCAAAGTAAACCAACCATTTGAAAAGTGGGGTTTAGACTTTGTAGGTCCAATTAGTCCAGCGGCCCGAAACACACAATCTCGCTATATTATTGTGGCCACTGACTATATGACCAAATGGGCTGAAGCGAAAGCGACACGTAAGGCAGATGCGAGGACAACAGCCAAGTTCCTCTTTGAAAATATAATCACACGATTTGGTTGTCCTTTTGAACTTGTGAGCGACAATGGTACGCATTTTATGAATGAAGTGATTAAGGAGCTCACAACAAATTTCATGATATCCCATCATAAATCTACTCCTTACTATCCGCAAGCGAATGGCCAAGCCGAGAGTACCAACAAGACTTTAATCTCTATTTTGACAAAGACAGTTGAAGCTCATCGCACGGATTGGGATCTAAAGCTTACGACAGCTTTATGGGCCTATCGTACTGCGTACAAAGTGGCTATTAATTGTACACCATTCAAAATGGTATATGGCCAAGAAGCAGTCATGCCGTGGGAATTTGTCATTCCTAGTCTTCGTGTTGCTACTCAAGAGGGATGGGATGGTAATCCCTTAGTAGAGCGTCTATATATCCTTGAGAGGCTAAACGAAGAAAGACAATTGGCTGTATACAATGCCCTTGTGGAGAAGGATAGAAGGAAAAAATGGTTTGATCGCCATCTAAAGGACAAGGACATCAAGGTTGGGGATAAAGTCCTGATGTATGGAGTGCGAAATGAAAAGAAGAAGCTCAAATATGCTGGTAAGGGACCATATAGAGTATGTGAAATTACCCCGCAAGGTACCATCAGAGTGGAGACTCTCGACGGAGTTGAAACCATTGGATTCCTTAATGGGAGTAAATTCAAACAATACTATGACCCCCTGAGCCAGGAGGAGTTACATGCAATACATCAAAAGAAGGCAGCTAAAGAATAAGCTGAGCTTAAAAAGATACAAGCGAGAGTCGAAGCTAAAGAACGTCAACAGCGTGCTAGGAGACAACGAGAAGCCAACTTGGGAATTACGCAAGTATTTTTCGAGGAAGCAGAGGAGAATGCACTGGAATCTGACCCACCTCTAAGATACCCAATTGAGTTACGGAGTCCTTACGGGGAGGTGTTGTACAATGCATTATTGGATACAGGAGCTCAACACAATTTGCTATCATATGGCGTGTGGTGTCAACTGGGAAAACCACCTCTATCCAAGAGTTCTATCCAAGTTCAAGGAATCAACAAGAAGAAAACCCCCGTCTCAGGAATTCTGCACACTCCGGTTGCCTATGACAAGGGAACCATAATTCAAAGCTTTTTGGTTATGCCAGCTGGCACCATGGAAGGGACTGTAATCTTAGGGCGCAAATGGATGATGGCCACCAAGTGCAATATCGATTGGGCAACCAGACAAGTCACAACGCAAGAACCAACACTAGGTCTGACCGCTCAAAATCCCGCACCTAAGTCATCCACTCAAATATTAGATAATGAAAAATCACAAAGTCCAGTGGCAAAACCATCTTTGATTGTTGGCCACCCCTCTAACGCTTCAACGCCAAGAGTGGAAACAGGCAAGGTGGTCCCTAAAGCTTTGCTTACTATGCCAAAGAGTACATACAAATGGGTCCCCAAAGCTTCGCTAATAGCTACTTCCCCTGCTCAATCTCGTTCAGCTACCAAGAAGCCTCGTAAAAGAAAAGTAGCTACCCACCCGAGAAAGGGCAATGTAACATCACGATGGATCCCTAAAAAATTACTAGTAGCCCAAGGGTACTACGAGGAAAATGACCAGATTTGGGTCCCTAAACATAAGCTGAATCCCTCTACATCACCTGTGAAACCTTGCAAACCAATTGTTGCCACCCCAACGATAATTCAAGATCGTGGTAAGGGAAAGGTAGCAGAGTGCTCCACACCACTTCTTCCAGAGTTAGTTTGGATTCCCAAACGATATCGATCATTACTACCTAGCTCAGGAAGGGGGGAGCCACATGAAGCTTCTAGCTCCTCATGCCAGGCACACACTCATATAGAAGTTTCTACATGCTCTACACCTACTCTTGTCAACACCCAACAAAAAATCGATAAGTCTACGTCTCCCCTTGTAATAGTATCGTCGGAAACCATTTCCTCCATTCGTCACAATGGGAGCGTACACTACCATCTCTGCAATTGGATGTGGCCACAAGGGTCATAAAGAGCTATCTGCCCACATCACAACCTATGACCCGCTGGGCAAATTGGTTCCAAGAGGCTGCAACATCATTGCAAATAATATGATCTACCCAAGGAAAGGGGGAGCATGTACTCACGCTCGACATTCTAATGCTTCCTCCTTATAACCTTCTCCCCTGACCATGTAATTGCCATATTCAAGGGGATGTATATATATAGCTTCATACATTTTTTTTAAAAAAACAGAGAAAAGAAAAACAAAAAATAGTAAAAAGAGCAAGAGCACAAAAACAAGAGAAATATCCGTATACAATCAAGAACTAGATTGACCTATCATAAACCTACTGATGCTATATCTGTGTTGCAGATATGGCAGATGCCCGATCATCATACACTTCATCCACTCCTACCTTTGGTGAGAGGTATCATCTATACCTTTCTCAGATATTCCACATGTGCTATCCTGTAATTGAAACTGAATGGGATCATATAGATGTACTAGCCAGAGAAGAAAATGTTGAGGAATTAGAATGGCTAATTCGCCTATTGACCATGACTGACCCCTACTCCGTAGAGGACATATCCCCGTTAGCCCAATGCTTTCCTTTTCCACAAGATGACTATCCTCGCATGGTTACATTTTTGATGAGTTTATGTGGATGGGAAAATGAAAAGGAAATATCTGACAATGATGAATGGACGGATGAAACTCATGGCACTACTGAGGTTGACTTTATTTGTTTGGATGATGCGGATAGAGGCTTAGCCTTAGGGCTAGAGCCAGGACTCTACAACATCCTCTTACCGTATCCTCAGTAGTAGTGTGGTGTGACTGGTAGGTAGGTTAGCGTTTCCAAGTTTTTTCTAGTTCAGATTCCTTAAACAAGTCTTGAAATTTTCACACTGATGTGCCTCTCGAGGTATAGTGCTTGTTAGTTGATTGTACAGGTTAAAAAGTTTGAGGTGGGTTCGCTTTCAAGTCCTGAGACTGCCGCAACGTTCATCAAAATATATCTACATCAAATTGCAAGCTGTCTCGTCAAATCAAGGAGATCTCCAATTACAGGTGTAATTCTTCCATACCCACTCTCTTTCGTTTTTACTGTTCAATTAAATTAAACTATAAGGTATGACCACATGGAAATTGTCAATGTACTACTTAGTTTTTGAAGTTGCTTGCATGCTAGTGTAAATCATTAATGAGCTTAACTTTATTGGAAATATTCCTAGGCAGCATGATGTCTTTAGTTAACCTTGGAATACGATTGTCTTAGGTCTAGGGTCAAACCATCTTAATGTTTGAACACCTGGCTGTGTGTGTGTTGACCTCTAGGACATAGCTTTTACCCCTTGTCGAAAGGATGTAAGAACACATTTTAGTTCAGGAGCGAAGATCAAAAGAAACTTTATTAAAAAAAAAACGCCTACAATAAATGGCAATACAAGTCTATAATGTGCTTCAATGTTGGCCTATCGCCTTATTGACACTTGGTAGGCGAGGAGTATTCTACTCCAAACCGATGCCTTGGTTGGTAGGGGGTAGCCTTGCCTAAAGTGAGCTAATAGATTCCTGGATAATGCCTTGTGTTAAACATGGTACCAGGATCGATGTTAGTTTTGCCTTAGGAAGGTCGCCATTGTGTAGAAATTGTCACGTGCATTTAAAAAAAAATAAATAAAGGCAAAAGGCTCCTGTAACTCTGATGTTTCTTGTGTCCCTAGACGCGTGGTATTAACTTGTTCTTAGAGTAGACACAGTGTGGTCATCTGTTTATTTATTAAGCTTGGTTATTTTCCTTGACTTAGGCCAGTTATATAAACCTTGATTAACCTTTGACACCTTGCTAACTCTTGAATTCCTTTCAATAATTTTAAACCCCTATTAATTTGCTACACTAGCTCATTCATGTGACCCTTAAACTAAGTTCTCATAAGCAATATCCATTGTGGTCTAACATGCTTGAATTTATACACTTTATATCTTTTGAATTCCAGCATACTTTCACTCTTTTCCCTGTTTTGCAGACGGTCAACCACAACAGCCCTATCGAGCTTACCATACCATAGCTTCCGAGGACGGAATCTACATCAGGAAGGGGGGCATGTTAACCCATGGCGGACATTGAGACGTACTATGTTTTACGTCATTAATTTAAATATTCTGAGTCATGGGCCGGGCTTGTCGGCACCATATGTTAAGGATGAAGGGATTGGGTGATCGCCGATGAGAGGCGCACCTTGGATATCAGTAGGATAAGGGTTAGGGTCGGCCGGCCATGTATGGGCGCCCAAGTGTGAACGGCCAAGTCACCTATAAGAGTCAAATGTAACCCTAAAATCCTCATTCTCATGTGTTGTGAATAGAAGAGTGCTCTTGCCTTATCTCCTTGTTTTCCTTCTCCTGCGTGTGAGAGAGAGAGAGAGAGAGAGTGAGAGCGATCGAGCGCACTGTGTAGCGGCACGGCGAGGCGGCGGAGAGGCGGTAGAGCGCGACGGCGGCTCCTCCTTCACGGCTGCGACGCGGGAATCCTTCAAGGCGGCAGTTAAGCGGTGAGTGACACACCTTTTGCATTCTGTTTTGAGCTTGCCTTCCTGGTTGTATGCTTGCAGCCATTCGTGGCTCGCATACGGTGTTCGGTAAGTCCCCAGCTACGACCTGTGCGGCAAAAGCGCACAACACATCTACTCTTTCAAGCAAGGTGAGAATGAGAGTGTTAGAGACTGTGTAAATAGAATGAAGCAGGACATTAATCGTTGCCCAGAAGATGAGAAACCCGCCCAAAGTCGATTAATTTCTCTCTTCTTAAAAGGCCTCAAAAATTCGACACTGCATACACATCTCTATGCGAAGAAGCATACAAGTTTCAATGAGTGTTGCCATGATGCTATGGATTTCACCGATAACTTCAAATTCCAAGATGGTTCTGGCCCGGAGGTGAAACCTAGAAATCAATGGGGTGATGACCAAAGTTCAGGGTGTAGCGCGCTAGTAAATCCCGACCAGATAGCTAACCTAGTACTACGGAGATTGGGACAGACCTATCGTCCACCCATGCAGCCACAACAACAGCAGTAGAGAATGAGGAGTGTACTTCCTACAGGCCCTCATCTTTGTGGAGCATGTGGCGGTGACCATAAAACAGAGGACTGTAATACCTTTTCTCCTCTAGTCACAAACCAACCCACAAAAAAGTGGTGCCAAGCCTGTGCTTGGAACTTTACTCATACCACACAGGAATGTACTCGCATTGCAAGAATGAGACAGGAACGTGAGCAGCCGAGAGGTGGAGTGGCTCCACAAATGTATCAATAGTATACTAGTTTTGAACGTAAGCCACCGATGACACAAGAACAAGCACGACCTGTTCTTGGTGCTCAACCTCCTGCTCCAGGGACTGCTCCTGTGAGGGTTGTCGACTACGACAATTCAAATATGTGTAGAGATTTGGTAAACCCAGGCTATGTGGAGGAAGAATATGTATCACATTCATCCAAAGAAAATATTTTTGAAAGTCCCGTATACCCAAGCCCAGCACTGGACGTTCAACCAGGGGAACAAAACTCTTTAATGTTGCTAGGCGGCTACCAACCTAGGACTCCAGGCCCCTCAGGTCAATGGCAGCCAAGGAAAGTAGAGGCCAAACCAATGGGCCCCTGTTATGAGTGCGGAGAACCCCATTGGGCTCGTGATTGTCCACATCGCTCAAGGCAAGCATCTCGATCCAATACAACAGTACAACAGTTTCCACCAATTGAAAGATATTGTCTAGGGTGTTGTGTAGAACACTTCCCAAAGGACTGTCTGCTGAAACCACATGAGGAAGGCACCTCTCAACCAAAGGTTTCACTCAACCTTGTAGGTACAGTTCCATCCCCACCTTCATCTGAGAATGAGGATGTCGTGCCACTTAGAGTCATGACTAGATCACAAACACGAAATGCAGAAATGCAAACTGATGAGACACCTCAAACTAGGGACGCAAAGACAAATCTAGTGGACAAAACCCTACAGTCCAGTAGAAAAAAGACCACTAGGAGGAAGAAGAACCGAAACAAACAAACTAAAAGTACATCCACTAGTTCTCAGGAAACCTCTAAACAAAACATGAGGGATAAAACTTTTACTTCCCAAGAAGTGCATGAGGAACATCAACCTCAACCTGGGCCTAGTGCTAAACAAGATGAGGCTAGTACGACTGAGGATAGTTCTGGGGGTTTTGTTTTTGTGGATAAAGTAAATGAGACTCTAGAGGCCATCATTGATGCTCATAAAAGTCGCATTACAGCCTTATCTGAACTACCCAAGAAGCTTAAAGAATACCCAAACCCTCGTGAGGAGAAGATCAATTTAGCTGTACACCAGCAACTCATTAGGGAAGCTCAGTCAATACTTGAGGGACCACCACCACCTATTCCTCGTGGCCCAACCTCTCTTAAGCCAACATTAGAAACTATACCAGAAGTGTCATCAAGTAGAGAAATGAAAAGTGAGCTCATTTCACAAGCTCAGAGCGAAAGGTCTGCACCAATTGACACTCCATTGAAAGATGAAATTCTGCCATCACCTAGCCTTGTCTTCCCATACAATGATGAAGTTATTGATGCTAATGAGGACATGGCAAATGACATGTGGGCCGCAGTAAATGAGAAAATTAATGGGAACATGTCTTCTGTTAGTTCGCCTCCATTCTCTGAGGTGGATTTTACCAGAGACTCGGAAAACAACTTTGGACGCCCAAGCATTCAGGAGGAAGTTCAAACAATTGTTTCTCCTAGAAGTAAGCATACAATGAAAACCTTACCATCATATCTGGGAGAATATGAGAATTGTTCTCACACCTTGAGGATACCCTCCATGCATAAAAGGTTGACAAAGGAGAAAGATATGAGTATGGTGCAGGCTATTTTGTCAGCACCAGTGGCTTGTACCTTACCTTTGCTTGAGTTGATAAAGCTTAAACCTCAGTTGTGGAATGATATTGCCACATGTTTGTCAGAGCAGGTATTGCTACAAAAGGGTCACCATGAGTGTACTATACACCCTGAGACAAAGCATGTAATGCCAGTTCCTATCAACAAAGTAGGAAAATTTTGTGAAGACGATCAGGGAAATGCTACCCTCCCATTAGAAGTGCGAAAAGTATCTTCAACTGCAATACTTGATAGTGGCGCAGGAGTGGGCATTGTGACAAGGTCCATTTGGGAAAAGTGGGGCAAACCAGCTATTAGGAGTACAAGGATGCGCTTGCAGCTAGCAGATGGAAGCTTAGAACATCCCCTTGGGCTACTTGAGAACATATTGGTCACCACATGTGGGATTGAATATGAGCATACCTTTGCAGTAGTGGATTTTGGAAAGCATCCAAACTATGAAGTGATATTGGGTAGACCATTCATGCGACAATTTCAAATGATTCAAGATTGGGGATACAATTACTTGTACCTCCGACATGATTCTGTCATCACAAGGGTCAACCTAAGGAATCACTCATATCGTGATGTAACAAGGTCTCCAATAGATGAGTTTGATTCTGCTTCATCTGAGGGCTCAAGAGTTACATTGTCAGATGGGCGAGAAGATCTATGGATGTGTGGAGCCTCATGTAGGGATTTCAACACTGAGAGACTTAAGGGTAATCAAAGTGTATCAGATGAGGCATACATTCCACAACCCTTCCCTGAGCATTTAATTGATCCATTAGAATGGAGTCATGTCCTTGCAACATTATCGACATGTGCTTTACCGAAGCCAATTCAATTTTGTGACTCAGATGGATATGACATTATTCCTATACGAATGGTACAACCACATGACCTTCTAGATGATTTGTACTATAGGAATGCATCCACAACAGCACTGCAAGTAGAGGAAGTCTCTGCTAATCCACGAGCTTTATCATGTAAAAAGAGTGGTGTTTCTACCTTACACGAAGCAAAATCAAAATCTGCTCTTGAAGCTCCAAAACAAATGATGTGGATAATTGATGAGTACTCAAGTGAGGGCCATGGCTGGCATGTTCCAACTACTCTAGTTGCTGCTCAAAGAAGGCAGGGCAAGAAGGAATTATCAATGTGGCTACCCAAAGATGCGTACAAACTTGTACCATCTAGTCCAGTTGCTAAGCCTCTTAAGAAGCACATCATTTCCAAGCCCAAACCTCGGATTGTTACTCGATGGGTCCCAAAACGGGTTCTTAAAGCACAAGGCTATTATGAGGGTGCACCAGCAATTTGGCTTCCAAAATGCCATGCTTTGGCAGGGATAAAAGATTGTTTCCAAAAGATGCCAAAAGCCACCCTTGATTTTCCATACCAGTGGGTGCAAAAGAAATCAACACAAACTCTTCAAGAAAGGAAAGGTGGCTGTGATAGCACCTACAAATCCACTTGTGTTGATCTTCCTAAAACATGTCTTGAAACACCGGTTGTCTCAAATTCTCCATGTTACACAATTCCATCATCAACTGGTGTACCTAAGACTCATCCAACTCCAAAGGAGTCTCATTTGAGCATAGATTCTAGCATTTCAAAGCCTACATCCTCTTATCTTGCTCAAATTCCAACACAATTGATAAAGTTCCCACCCAAGAAGGACATACCTAAAACCAAAGATAAGGCATTAACACTACAATTAAAGCTCTTTGGTAGATCAATGTTTGAATAGTGTGGTGCCTTACGCCTTTAAAGGATTATGTTCTTTTTGAGATGATCTCCACTACCAGCGCAAGGGTAAGTTCAACGACTCCATAATAAGATCGACAAGCCAGGGCACTTTTCTCCCATTGGGTTTTTTCCCCTCGGCTATATTCGGTGTTTGGCACCAATGGTAAATTTTATTTTTTTTCTTTTCTTTTTTTTGTGTTTGTTAATAAAAATTTTACAGAGATCCTCGCTAAAACAAGAGCATCAAACATGCCCCACTAGTCCACCTACCTTGCACACAAATTAGGAAGGGGGGAGACATGCTACGCCTACAAAGATCAAGGAGGAGCAATCTGCACCAAAATCAGCAATGCATCAATGTAAACGAACAACATCAACAGAGCACTACAACAGGTGTATTCAAATCTTAATCTCTACTTCTTTTTGTGCTCTTATCTTTCGAATATATGGTTTGCATGTTCACACAATATTGGCTGGTTTGAGTTTTTGATTAGTTGTTAAAATATGGTGAGTGAATTCTAGAGTCTTAGAAGACTTAGTAAAAGATATTTCTATCTAAAGACAGTGTAGGATATATACCAATGGAGTATGCCAAGTACTTATGTTTTCAAGGTATATTAGTTATCCCTAGTGGTAGTTACCTCTTAGATATGAGCTAGGTGCTAGGAGTCATAAAAATTTATGAGAATATACCCTAAAAAATATATATATATACAAAGTGAATTGAGACATGAAGTGTCTACTGCCATGTGAAATGCTTGGTAGGACCTGAGGTTGTCTTAGCACCTTGGGGCCGATGCCTTGGTTTCCATGGGGTGAACACTGATGTCTAAAAACTTCAGAAGAAGAACTTTGAGGAATCTATCGCCTTGATAGATGTTGGTAGGACTCGGGGGTACACTATGGGCCCTCAAGACCGATGCTTTCATCTTCAAGGGGTACTCCTTAGGTCATAACAGAAAGAAAAAGGGTCTGTCGCCCTTGAGATACTTAGCGGTCTTTAGATTCTCTTGGCGGAGGTCTCTTGGCCATTGCTTGGGTCTCTTTGGGATAGAACCTTAATCTTCATCAACTTCTACACACATATCAAAAAAAAATTGAGAGTTCCAATCACCTTTGCTCATATTTAGGAGTAGGTATGCCATTTAGGAGTAACTTACATACTGGTAGGACATTGAGACTACGGTCATAACCAGCGGTGTACAAAGCACACTTGCCTTTGCATAGCATTATCTACTACTTAAGTCTCACTTTGACTAGTCTTTACTCACCTATTTTAGTACTAATTAAAACTATAATCAGCCCTGCATTTGTATGCTCACGTGTGAAAATTATCATTGCTGATTTTTCTTTTCTTTTCTTTTCTTTTTCTTTTTCAATAAAAGACTTCAATGTATCAAGTGTTTTTTTGTTGCAGCTCTTGCTACTACCGCGCTCGAGGACGTGCGCAAAATAGGAAGGGGGGAGTGTTGCATGCAAATGAAGATCAATACAAGGATGCAACAAAAAAGATACTTAGGGCTCTTGTAAAGAGTTCCACTTTGTAGATGAATGTGGGAGAGGGCTTCACAATAATCCCACATGGGAACTTTTGAGAGTTCTAGAATTTTTGTATAAAAGGTGGCTCATTTGAGAGCATGGACACATTGGGCAAACTCATGTTTGAGCTCTCATGAGACTAGCTCTCCCTCTTCTTCCATAGAGGTGCAAGCTCTTCTCTCTCCCCAGCTACATTATTGTAAGTCTATTCTTTTGTTAATGCAATGAGTGATGTTTGTCTCTCTTCTCATGTCTAATCTCTAGTAAGCATGTTTCTTTGTTGTTGATAGCTTCAAGGTGTGTGTGCATGCTAGGAAGTAAGATCTTGAGAATGAAGGATGCTTTGAGCTTGTGTATGCAATAGCTTAGCTTTCTTCTTGTTTGGATGCATGGAATGAGTGGGATGTTGAGTGATTGAGTGTGGCAAGATTGAGCTTGAGTATGTGTCAGTCTATGTCAATAGTAGTAGTATTCCTAGCATTCTCTCCATCATCAAATGGATAAGCTTTTGTGCACCGGTACGGGTTGAATCCCTAGCTCCGAAAGGGATGCAAATCCCATTGGATTGAGCTTAGTGTGGATCATACAACTCTTGCTACAAGTGAGAGAGTTTTTGGTTTTTCAAGAAGGTCAATATGTGTTGCTTCATATTGAAAAGAGACATCTTAAAAATGTTGAGACTAACGTTGTTGTTAAGTTAGCTCCTAGTTTTTATGGTCCTTTTCAAATTTATGATCTAGTATATATGCTTTTACTTCCTTCTCATTGGAGACTAACGTTGAGACTAACGTTGTTGTTAAGTTAGCTCCTAGTTTTTATGGTCCTTTTCAAATTAATGATCTAGTATATATGCTTTTACTTCCTTCTCATTGGAGAATTCATAATTCTTTTTATATCAGTCTTTTGAGACCTTATAGGGGACCAATCCCTACACATCCTGTATATGAGGAAGTGCCTAGTCTTGTTGACCAAGTAGAAGAACTTTAACCTTAGGCTATTATTGACCATGAGACCACTACTACTCGCCAATAGGTACTGTGTATAATAGATATCTTTTGACCTTTAAAAATTATCCTCACAAAAATGCTGATGAATGGATGCTTTGAGTGGTTTTTCCACGCTTATCCTGACCTCACCCAATCTTACTTTCAAACATGGGCCAGTTGATATGATGCAACTGAGGAACAGTTTTGCTATGAGGGATGTCACGGTTTGTCCGTCCATCCTTATGTGGTTAATTGGTGATGCCTAATCATCACCACTATGTTCATAGCATGGCACTTGGGTGATTCCGAATATTCCATGTAAAGGGCATATGAAATTAGGGATGCATGAAACTAGGTGTTGAATTTAATACTTATATGTTGTCGTGTACTTTTAGCATTGTGTTGCTAATTTGTAATGTGTTTGAATGGACAACCTTGTGTAGGTTGGTGAGATTGATGGACTTTGTGCTTGTAAGCCGGAATAGCTAGGATACGATGGTGGTAATATGGCATGAGCTATTACCAGGATGGTTCTCACTTTGGTACTTTTGCCATAGTATCTACTATGAGATTTAGTATTATTATTGGCTGCCCCATTTTGATGTACTTGGGTGTGGACCTATTGAGCCGCCCACTTTTGTTATCCTTGGGCATGTATTTTTTTATTTTGCACATGAATTAGCCCTTGGGATTCTTTTTGTAATTCTCCTTTAGTGGTTAGATAGGAACACTTTACCTAAGCGTGTGTTAAAAGCAACCCCCATTTTTGTAAAGGGCAAGCCCATGCATAAGCGTGCATCTATTTTTATCTTATGGGATATTTTTATTAATAAAGCATAAATAATCAAGAGGTGGAAGAAGGCTGACACTTCTTGAGGGGGGATAGATTGCACCCAATACTCTCTCATGTGTTTATTTTATTTATTTTATTTATGCTCTTGCTCATGGGGTAATAGTTGAAGTTTATATTTTAATCCGTTTGAATAGTAAGTGATGTGTCTCCCCAAGATCATATTTCCTATGAAGACATTATTTGAATCTCTCTATGCCCCACATTAAAATCATCTCCTTGACCCCGCATGATAGCTACTACCTCACTTCCTGTAGGAACCAACAAGTACTGCCTTGACATTGATCGTGCTTCAGTTGATACCATTTTCAAATCTTCATCATGTGGACTTAATTGCAACATTTCTCTCATTGTACGAAGTGCACAGGTGTATGGATTATGTTCATACATCATTGTTTGTAACCTTTCAAGCACGGTATGATTTAAAGAAGGCATCCCATGAAGTCTATTATCCAATTCATGCTCTGTATTATACACATATAATTAGGCAAATTTGGGAGCCATATCTTGTGTTTCATCAGGTATTACGGAACCAACACGATGATAGGTAGTTCCATGGATTTGAAAATTGAATACTCCTTCCCCCCTAGTGAACTGATTATCCAAGTGAGCACCTAGTGAAATGAATGCCAAGGCAGAGCATATATTCTGAACCAAAACGATGATAGGTAGTTCCATGGATTCAAAAATTGAATACTCCTCCCCCCTAGTGAATTGATTATCCAAGTGAGCACCCAGTGAGGGTTCAAATTAACCATTGGGTATCTGATAGAGGTCCCTATAGCTTTAGATTGCAATTCGGAGATGGTTTGATACTCCAACCATCCAGTACAGATTTGTTACCCTTTGCTTTATGTAATTTTTGGTGAAATTATGCTAGTAAATCGGTTGTAATCATCACTTAAACACCAGATTAAGTTGTAAAAGGGTAGACACTGCCCTTGAATCTTGAAATTGGATCAAGAGGTAAGACCCCCTTCACATCATCATGAGCACGACACAAGAGATAGCCAAATTTAATGGGGATTTATACATGGCAAACAAAAACCATGTATTTGCTCATGAGGAAAAATTTGTGGGGGCTAGTTGAGAGAAGAGATGAATGACCAGAGGTGAGTGGGAAAAATGACTGGAAGATTAGGAATGAGAAAGCATTAGGACTCATCGCACTCTGTAAGATTCCTCCCCCAACCCCCTTTTGATGTCTAGTATCTTCCCCTGTAATTAATCCCTCTTCAGAAATATAAAAGACTTGTTTCTAACTGTTTTAACCTAGAGAGAGAAAATATTCTAGAGAGAGAATATTCAAAATTTTAATATTGTTGGATAGAAAATTATCTCATCTTATTAAAATAAGTTCCCCTGAAACAGAAATTCAAAAAGATCTTTCCAATGTGCAATTGGAATTAATTGGAAATGAGTATAAAGGACCTTAGCCTAAGGGTCTAGATTTTCAGAAATTTTTAGATTATGGTCCAATTAAGGTTCCTATGGGCCAATAGCATCAATCCATGTGTAGGGAGGAGATAAATCCATTTTGTAAAAGAAGATACCCAAAAATGAGTAAATGCTCACATAAGATGAAAAGTTGAAAATGTACAAGGTTTATTAGTAAAAAACTATGAGCAATATTAAAAATATGAGATATTTTGGGTATCCAAAAATGAGTAAATGCTCACATAAGATGAAGAGTTGAAAATGTACAAGGTTTATTAGTAAAAAACTATGAGCAATATTAAAATGATTCCATTATGACACATATGTAAGGAAGGGGAGTTCTTTAAAGGAGGTGCATATTTCACATAAGATGAAGAGTTGAAAATGTACAAGGTTTATTAGTAAAAAAACTATGAGCAATATTAAAATGATTCCATTATGACACATATGTAAGGAAGGGGAGTTCTTTAAAGGAGGTGCATATTTCACATGCTTGAATGAGTTTTAAACTCATAAAAATTGAGATATTTCATCTCTCCTCTCTCCTCATTCAAGTCTAGTTCCAAAAAGTTAGCTTAACTGACCTAAAAATGGTCAAATATTGACCAAACTGATTTAGAAAATTCTAGAATCAGTTTGTTTGGTTAGGAGCTCAGATTTTCCTATAAATAGAAGCCTCCCCCTTGTTAAAAAATAGATAGTGTTTATGCATCGTTACTCTACTCCACCTAAGCCAAGAACTGTGAATTCATTTAATAATTCACTAGTTTTTGGAGCTTCCCTCTTTCTTCAATCCCCATTAGTGGCTCCATCAACATACTTAACCAATTGATTGGTTGGGGGCCTCTACCGTAAACAAAGAATCAAGCAAATTAAAAGGTAATTAGTAAATATTGTTCTTTTCGATAATTTCTCAATGTTTCTCTCTTCTCAACCCCTCTCAAGCTTGAGAAGCTTAATTGGTATGGTTTTTTTTAATGCTATTGAAGTTAATTGGTGAATAGTAGTGAAGAGTTACATAATTTAATAAATGCTATTGAAGTTAATTTCCATTTATGTTTAAATACTAATGGTTTTTATGTAATTTCTCTCTTTCACTCAAGAAATGGTCATACTCATGACCCATTCTCAATCCAAATCAAGCTTTTCATAAAGCTTTTCCTTAACCCAAGATTAAGCTATGCTTGAGGCCAAATTAATGGCTTTTTTCTATGCTTTTAGTTTAAGTATATTGATGATTGAATCCATTATGGATTAATGATCCAATTAGAGATCATTTTAATTATTTCCTTAATGATAAGCTTTATCCCTTAGAAAAATTGAGATTTATCAGTCATCATAGCAGCGGAGCTATGGCAAAATTTTTATAAAAATTATGCATAAAATAATTTCATTCAAAGCATAAAAAGAGGACTTCCTACCATATTCTAGGAATTATCTTCCTAGATTAATTGTTTTATATTATGCATTATTGATTTTCATGCATAGAGCTATGCATAAAATATTATTATTTTAACATAAAAGTGTTACTTTTATCATATTTGGATTTCATGCATAGAGTTATGCATAAAATATTATTATTTTAACATAAAAGTGTTACTTTTATCATATTTGGATTTCATGCATAGAGGTATGCATAAAAGATTATTATTTTAACATAAAAGTGTTACTTTTATCAAATTTTAATTTTCATGCATAGAAGTATGCATAAAGGATAATTTTTTTTATATTAAAAGTGTTACTTTTATCATTTTTAATTTTCATGCATAGAAGTATGCATAAAGGAAAATTTTTTATATCAAAAGTGTTACTTTAATAATTTTTAATTTTCATGTATAGAAGTATGCATAAAGGAAAATTTTTTATATCAAAAGTGTTACTTTTATCATTTTTAATTTTCATGCATAGAAGTATGCATAAAGGAAAATTTTTATATCAAAAGTGTTACTTTTATCATTTTTAATTTTCATGCAAAGAAGTATGCATAAAGGAAAATTTTTATATCAAAAGTGTTACTTTTATCATTTTTAATTTTCATGCAAAGAAGTATGCATAAAGGAAAATTTTTTATATCAAAAGTGTTACTTTTATCATATTGGATTTCATGCAGAGAGGTATGCATAAAAGTTGATTATTTTATTATAAAAGTGTGACTTTTATCATAATTGAATTTCATGCATAGAGGTATGCATAAAAGTTTATTATTTTATTGTAAGAGTGTTACTTTTATCATATTGGATTTCATGCATATAGGTATGCATAAAAGATATTCTTTTTATACTAAAAGTGTGATTTTTCTCATAAATGGATTTTATGCATAACTTAGATAATTGATTTTAATTTCGAAAGTGTTAGTCTCCTTAAATGGAATTTATGCATAAATAAATGTGTAGAGAAATCTTATATCAAATATAAGAATTCTCTTTTTTTTTAAAAAGATATAAAATGTGATAAGATGTGATAAGAGGTGTATGAGATGTGATAAGATTTGATAAGATGCGTATGGAAAGTGATAGGATGTGATAAGAGGTGTATGAGATATAAAAAGATGTGATAAGATGTGTATGAGATGTGATAAGATTTGATAAGATGCGTATGGAAAGTGATAGGATGTGATAAGAGGTGTATGAGATGTAAAAAGATGTGATAAGATGTGTATGAGATGTGATAGAATGTGTTAAGATGAGTTAGAATGTGTTAAGATGCATATGGGATGTGTTAGGACGAGAATGTGTTAAGATGAGTTAGGATGTGTTAAGATGCATATGGGATGTGTTAGGACGAGAATGTGTTAAGATGCATATGGGATGTGTAACATATAATATGTGTGAATGTGAATGTGGATGTAGATGTGGCTGTATAGATGTGAATGTGGAATGTGGATGTGGATGTATGTATGTATTTGGATGTAGATGTGGATGTATAGATGTGAATGGGAAGGTGGATGTGGATGTATGTGAATGTGGATGTAGATGTGGATGTATAGATGTGAATGTGGAATGTGGATGTGGATGTATGTATGTATGTGGATGTAGATGTGGATGTATAGATGTGAATGGGAATGTGGATGTGGATGTATGTATGTATGTGGATGTGGATGTGGATGTATGAATGAGGACGTGATAGTAGATGTATGCATGTGGATGTGATGTATGGATGTGTATGTATGAATGTGGATGTATAAATGAGGATGTGAAAATGGATGTGTATGTATGAATGTGGATGTATAAATGAGGATGTGGATGTATAAATGAGGATGTGAAAATGGAGGTAAGCATGTAGATGTGGATGTATGGATGTGAATGTGGATGTGGATGTGTATGTATGAATGTGGATATGGGATGTGGATGTATGGATGTGAATGTGAATGTGAAAATGGAGGTAAGCATGTAGATGTGGATGTATGGATGTGAATGTGGATGTGGATGTGTATGTATGAATGTGGATATGGGATGTGGATGTATAAATAAGGATGTGAAAATGGAGGTAAGCATGTAGATGTGGATGTATGGATGTGAATGTGGATGTGGATATGGATGTATGGATGTGAATGTGGATGTGGATGAGGATGTGGATGTGGATGTATGGATGTATGGATGTGAATGTGGATGTGGATGTGGATGTGGATGTATGGATGTGAATGTGGATGTGGATGTGGATGTATGGATGTGGATATGGATGTGAATATATGATATGTGATGTGAAGGAATCTGAAGTGAAGAGATGGAAAATGATGTGATTGGATGAGTACACATATAAATGGAATGTGGAATAAGTAATGTGGATTAATGAGGGAAATGTGGAAAAATGAGAGTTAATATAGAAATTGTATTTGTAAACTGTTTGTAAATGCTGTTTGTAAATGGCTGTTTTATGTCAAGAATGCTGGGAAAGCATTTTGACCGTCTTGTGATTAAGGTCGTGGAGACCTAACTGATAAAGTTGCAACTGCTGAGACGGAGAGTCAATGGAGGACATCTCGCGTAGCAAGGTCGACCGAGATCTTGACCAGCCTCGGTTCGATTAAAATGGTGAGCTTCCGGTACGGTGGATGAGGGACCAAGGAAGCGGCCTATGAGTGAAGCGCTAGGTCACCTGCGAAGGATCCTAGAGGGTGCTGACCATACGGTGCTCGGGCTCTGGGTCGCCTAGGATACCCACACGTGCGTCGAGGAAGATATTGGAACAAGGAGTAAGAGTTGTTTTGTGAAACCGAGCATGGATCTGGTTGCTGACCTTGCTGGTCTTCAATGGATGAGTCCATGGCTCTTTATATGGATCTGTTGGTTGATCTTGCTGATCTTCAACGAGAGTCCATCTTGATTTTTATAAGTGATTATCTTGCCGAGTATTATGGGCTAGGAACTATTAAAAAGGCCCCTGTGTGGACAGGTGGTGAGCGTTCTAGTTGCCAATGATGCCATAGATACTCTGATGAAGGAATGATGGGAAATTATGAATCAACCGGATAAATTGGAAGATTGTGATCAGTGGTACTATGGTTTCATTAAAGGATTGTTTTAAAGTTAGCTGATGCTAAGAAAAAGGCAATTTCATATTGGGTGTGTAAGTGGTGTGGCTAGTTTTATGTTTGCATGAACTTCCGGCTAGGGGGCCTTGCAACTCTTTTCCTTGGTACCCGGGACAAAACCTAACCAAATTCCAAATTGGATCCCATCACTACAGTGGTTGGGCGGTTGGCTAACCCATGGGATCGGATGGGGTTAGGCTGGACTGATGGATCTGTAAATCGAGATTTAATTTCTATTATTACGATAGATGAAGTAAATCCCGGATAGAAGTAAATCCCGGATAGAAATTGTTCTATGGATAGAAATTGTTCTATGGATAGGAATCAACGGCTGTGCCTCTTGATGGGGAAAAAAGCGTTGATCCCAATGATCCAAGTGCAAGTTTCTTCCTTGAATTGACCAAGTACCGTTAAAGGTGCAGTCAGATCAGTTGATCCGTAATGATCTTGACTACGTTAGAGTAAAGAGTTATCCTGGTGGAATCGCCCATGCTTTCTGGGTAAAGGAAGTTTTTCCGGTTTCAGTTTTGGACAAACCGACGGATTAGTCTCTTGTCCGGATATCCGTGGGCGAGGCCCCGAGTGTGGGTCCCTGCCCCGCGCATGAAGTGCTACTTCCGTTGCAGTACCCCGAATCCGTCGCATGGTGGGGACAGGGATCTCACACACTCAGTTTAAATGATGAAATAATTCATCACATCACAGGGATACAATGGGCAAAAGATGCATGGGATGAACTCAATAAATTATTTGGCACTCAAGCAAAAAATTCAAAGATAAATCTGTTAATGCAATTCTACAAACTTGATATGAAGGAAAGTGAACCTTTAATCACACACTTGAACAAATACAAAAGCATCAAGCAACAACTAGAAGCCATTGGCAAGAAGGTAAAAGATGATGAGGCACTAGCAGTGCTTCTGAATAGTGTGGACAAAGGTGAATATAAAAACATTGTAGCAACCTTAAAGAATGTACCTAAATTGAAGCTGCACGAGATAGAAGGAGCTCTACTAGAGCAAGAGACCAAGGTCAAAGAGAAGAAATGGTTGGACTCAACAGCTGGAGAGGAAAAAGCATTCTTCACCTGAGGAGAATTCTCTCACGAGGACAAGGATGAGGAAGAGGCAGAGTAGGAGGAAGGACCTTCACTTGCCACAACTGTGGAAAGCCAAGACACATGGCAAGAGACTGCTATACAGCAAACCCAGTGGAGAAGGAACGACATCGGCAAACTTCATGGAGGCTCCTAAGGAAGTGGAGTCAGATCATCTTTTATGAGAGAGAGAGAGAGACAGAGAGAAACCCCACAACCCAATGTAACCTGATTTGGCTTGACTGCAAATGCATAAGCACTTGATCCAGAGCCAAAATCTTGCAATAAGGACTCTTTTTACGATGATTTTTTATTTTTGAGTTTTTAATGGACTTTTCATAGTCTTTTTTTAATGTTTTTGGATATTTTTAAAGATTTTTAACAAAGATATAATATTTTAAAAAGAAAAGAAAAACATATAAAAATGTGTACGCACAATGCAATTGTGAGTTTTTTTCAAAATTTCCCACTCTCTAGAATCCAATCAGATCGACAATCCGGATTATAAATGGATGATCTAGAAGTCAAACGACTTGAACCAACATGATAATGAACATGAAATCAAATAAAAACACCCATTTACTTGGTTTCTCCACTGTTTCACCTTTCAATGCCAAAGGAAGTAACAAAAAAATAATAGTTGTTCCTCAATAATGGCACCAATGATGTTAATTCACACCCCAAGTTGAAGAATAGGTGCATATAACTGTTATTGGAAACTTATCAATTACCCACATTGAGTTGTGCTCCAAAGTTTGCTTCCATTTTGGAGCTCTCTCTCTCCCTTATCCGCGCTCCCCCATAAGTATGTCATGGACTGTGGTTTCTTTCTCACATGTGATGGCTCACTCTCTCACTCTGTCACACACAAAAGCAAAGAAATGAAAGGCACAATACATAGCCGTGGGGGGTTAGTGTTGTGGTGGTAAATTAAGTGGTTCTCTTTATTAATAAGGCAAGGTAAATATCTAGGCATTTGCCTCAAATAGTGGCACCCGATACTTGTGTGATTTTGGGTGCAAATTACACACCACACTAGATCTCTGTGAGGGTACAAAATCTTGCATTCTCTTGCGTATCACCAATTTCAAATTTTGGTCCCAAAATTTTCAATAATGTTATACTAATATCATCAACATACATTTGAGTAATTGGTTGCTCTTTAGGAATTGGGAACTAGGCTAGTTGCTTGGGTAGCTTCTTGTAACACAATTAAATAAGTTTTCACTTCCAAGTATGTTATCATTAAGTCGAATGGCCAGACAACATAATGCATCCCATGTTTGAAAACAACTAGCAATCATGGGATCATATAGACCACGATTGTGTAATCCAGTAAGAAATTGTGATAACAATTGATGAGCACTCATTCTCTCTCGTTCCTCACATCTTTGATTTAGATGCATCATGTGAGCTATGAACTCACGTATGATCTCATTCTTGTTTTGAGTAATATTGCTCAACTACGTAGTTGCACTCCACTTTGGTCCACTTAAATCCAAAAATAAAAGTTTCTTTTATATTTCAAAGGTCACTTTCTCCGTAGATATATACCACTCTTCCATCTAGAATGAGACAAAATACTTTAACCTTGATGAACTCATCCACTCATCATCGACCATATCACATATTTAAGCAAAAATCAAACATATCACATATTTGAGCAAAAATCTCAAAATGTTTCCTAGGATATATATCTCCTTGAAACTAGTGCATCAATTTTGCCACTTGAGCTCGCTTCTTGATTTGGTTTCCTCTTTAACCTCTTTTGGGCTATAAGGTTATGGATTGATTTGATTTCCTCTTTGACCTCTTTTGGGCTATAAGGTTATGGCTCATTATAGAGGGAGTTCCCTCTCTATGGGGGGAAGTAGACCTTGGAAAGGAAGGTTTCCTAAGAGGTTAGGGTTGTGTGGTCTCTAGATCATGAGTTTTCCTACCATTTTGGTTTGGTAGTTAAACCCACCTATGTCATCATCATCATGATTGTAGATGTGCTAGTGACCATGTAGTACAGGTTCTTGGATTGATTTTTTACAAATATGTTTGTGTGCATAGATCTTGGATGGACACTAAGGTAAGTGTGATTCTTGCTTTGGGTTGTTTTAGCGCTTATAAATTATAAAGAGTTATCATGGAAGACCATGATCCATCCAAGTGTTGGAAGGGCATTAACCCATCCATCTTGAGAGGTAAGGCTCATTAATGGTTGTTCCCATCCATGTCGAGAGGCGGCCTTCTCGATGTGGGGATTTTAATTCCAAAGTGGTTGCCCTCATCCATCCATGGGTAATGGGAATGTAATCCATCAAAGTGGTTGCCCTCCAGGCCATGTGTGGAGGGCATATAACCCATCAAAGTGGTTGCCCGAGAAACCATGTGTGAAGGGCATATAATCCATCAAAGTGGTTGCCCG
This sequence comes from Cibotium barometz, assembly GCF_041138505.1. Lineage (NCBI taxonomy): Eukaryota > Viridiplantae > Streptophyta > Polypodiopsida > Cyatheales > Cibotiaceae > Cibotium > Cibotium barometz. Next base: position 45,015,472 of record NC_141047.1, read on the forward strand.
AGAAACCATGTGTGAAGGGCATATAATCCATCAAAGAGATTTCCTCCATCCATCTAGAGAGGCCAAGGGTGAAGGGCATACATAACCCTAGTCCATCTATAGAGGTTAAGGGTGAAGGGCATACATAACCCTAGTCCATCTAGAGAGGTTAAGGGTGAAGGGAACCCATCAAAGTGGTTACCCCAGTCCATCTAGAAAGGTTAAGGGTGAAGGGAACCCATCAAAGTGGTTACCCCAGTCCATCTAGAAAGGTTAAGGGTGAAGGGCACACACCCATCAAAAAGTGGTTACCCCTATCCATCAAAGTGGTTGTCCTCCTCAAGAGATGTTAAGGGTGAAGGGTGCATCTAACCAATCGAAAGTGGTTACCTCAATTCATCCACAAATGAGCCTCCTGGGCTATAGCACAACGGTAACACTACCTAGATGGCATCTACTTTCAGAGTACCCACCCACTGTGGGCTATAGCACAACGGTAACACTACCTAGATGGCATCTACTTTCAGAGTACCCACCCACAGTACCTAGATGGCATCTACTTTCAGAGTACCCACCCTCGCATCAAAAAATAATAGTTTCCATCCATATAAACAATGACACTATTATGCACACTATTTTGGGAACTAGCACAAGGGCTTGGCCACGTGTGCCGGCTCCTTGTGCGAGCAAGGTGCGGGTCACTAACTAGTATCTTTCTATATATCATAGGTGGTGGCATCAACCGCCACCACGTGGCACGAATTTTAGAGGGTTGGGCCACCTCTGCACGACCGGCTTGCACAGAACCCCACTGCATGCAGAAGAGGTGCCGTCACCTTCTTACTACACCTAATTGCATGCAGAGGTTTCATTAGTCGCCACCTTCTTGCTACGTCTAATTGCATGCAGGTTTGCAGGTGCCGCAAGCGTAGAAGACCTTTGTTTTGAATTGCGCTCCTCCGTACTTGAATGCGCCTCTCCTCTCCTTCACGCTTTGTTGCTTCTGGTCGCCTGCACGTGAGCTGGTAAGTTCCCCACCCCCCCCCCCTCCCTCTCTCAGCCCATGCTGTCTAATTCTTTTTTTGTTTTTCTGCAGGCTCTAAAGTTCCCTATTTATCTGCACATAACTTGGTTGTGAGCCTCAGGCTCACTCTCTCTGCGCGCTACTGACTCTCTCCTTCACGTTTTGTTGCTCCTGGTTGCCTCACTTCTTCTTGTTGTTGCTGCTAGTAAGTTTCCTCTCTCTCTCTCTCATTCCTAGGTGAAGGCGGCAGCCTTCATGGTCAGACAGAGATGATGAATTTCCTCTCTCTCTCTCTCTCTCTCTCTCTCTCATTCCTGATCAAAAGCAACAACCTGCACGGTTAGCCTACAATATGCATGCATGTCTCTGTGTGTGTGTGATTCAGAAAACTGAATACATGTAGGAGTGGTGTTGTGTATGTGTGTGTTGGTGGAGAGAGGCACAAATATGATAAAAGTCTCCCTCCCTCCCTCTCTCTCTCTCTCTCTCTCTTTTCTCATGCGCTTTGTTAGGCAGGTTGTGTAACGACTAGGAGTTTTCTATCCTTCATAATAAATGGTGTGTGCTCCCGAAGTCCCCATGGTAAGGGTACGCATATGGCTCTCAGCCCTTGCACCTGTGGATGATTAAACATCATGTGGCAGTAGAATAAACATTTGCATGACTTAGCAAAAAGCAAAAGCATGGTCTGTCACTGCATGGTCTACCTTTATCGGTTATGAGTCAGTACTGTGCATGATACATCCTCAAGCATGACCACGGCATGTGTAGTGTCTGCACTCCTCACTTGAGAGACAATCGTGTGAGCTCGAGAAGGGCCTTCGTGGAGACAACATGCTTGCCATGTAAATTGGAGCTTTCTCTCATCCTTTCACGTCTCCTTTAGCATATAATGACACTTCAATAAAAGCCTTAATAAGTTTATTATTATTATTAGTAAGTGCAACTTTTTAATTTCTTCTTACTTTGTTTAAGTATGTGTTTATGTGCTTTAACCTTTCCATGCATCTAGTGACACTTAAATAAAACCTTAATTAGTTTTATTATTTCCTTATAAACACACTTTTATTATTAGTAAGTGCAACCTTTTAATTTCTTCTTACTTTGTTTAAGTATGATGTTTATGTGCATTAAGTTTGTGTGTGTGTAATATTCATGGGAGTGATAATGTACATGAGAGTGATTATCATAGTAGGCCGCATGTGTGTGTGTGTGTGTGTGTGTGTGAGAGAGAGAGAGAGAGAGAGAGAGAGAGAGAGAGGAATAGTAAGTGCAACCATTTATTATCTTCTTACTTTGTTTAAGTATGATGTTTATATGCTTGTGTGTGTGTGTGTGTGTGTGTGTGAGAGAGAGAGAGAGAGAGAGAGAGAGAGAGATTGTTTACAGTGTGTGTGTGTGCGCGCGCGCGTGCGCGTGCGCGTGAGAGAGAGAGAGAGAAAAGAGAGAGAGTGGAATAGTAAGTGCAACCTTTTATTTTCTTCTTAAATACACTTTAATATTCTTTTTCTTTGTTCAAGTGTGTGTGTGTGTGTGTGTGTGTGTGAGAGAGAGAGAGAGAGAGAGAGAGAGTGAGTGTGTGTACATACATACATACACCCATTTTTTACAAGGTGGTTGTGTTGCTTCTTCTTGAGTTTGATTTCACTATCTTAGTAAGAAAATGGTTAACCCACATAAGAGCCAACCAAATGTCAAGAATATTGAGCAAAGATCCATCAACAAGACAAGAGTTAAGGACACTCTTTCAGATGCTCCTCTATCAGCTTAGTGCCAAGATGGAGCTATGAAATTGCTTAGTTTTTAAGCCATGGACCCCCTTAGAGGAATCGGTGTTCTTAAAAAGGAAAAGACAACTAGTCAAGACCACGGCCCCTTACATGCTTATCTTTGGGTAACTTTATAAAAAAGGAAGAGATGACATCCTAAGACTCTGTGTGTGAGGATGAGTACATGGATATTCTTGAACAAGCTCACATAGGAGTTGATGGAGGACATTTGGAGGTGAAATCACTGCTTTTGCAAAGTCCTCTATGCTGGGTTGTGGTGGCCAACCCTCTTTGGAGACATTATGGAATATGTCAAAAGATGTGATAAGTGCCAATAGTTCACAATACCACAACAAAGAGATAGGATGCCCTTATAATGGATTATGTCTATTAGGCCATTTGTTAACTAAGGAATGGATTTTGTTGGACACTTTAGCCCTACAGAGAAAAAACACGAAAGCACAATAGAGAAAAAACATGCAAGTATGATATATTATAGTAGTTACGGACTAAGTAACTAAAAGAGTAAGGCTAAGGCTGTAGTCAAGATTGACGTGAGATGACTACAAAGTTCCTCTATGAGTTCTTCATCACTAGGTTTGGATGTCCCCTATAAGTGATACAAAGTTCCTCTATGAGTTCTTCATCACTAGGTTTGGATGTCCCCTATAAGTGATCAAGGGTTCATTTCTTAAATTAAGTGATGGAGTTTCTCTGAGAAGAATTTATGGTTGTCCATCGTAAACCTTCCTCTTATTCGCAGAGAAACAGAGAAAATGAGAGCATAAACAAGGTCTTATGCACATTGCTCTTAAAAATAGTAAGATTACACATGTTCTTGATCTTCTTGCTTATTGCAAGCTTCCATGGTGTCCTCCTCCCATATGAGATTGCACGTGCACACTTCATATTATATTAATGAGTGTGCTTTTCTTTCTTTTCTTTTTGTAGCTTTCCCTCTTGCGTAGGTATATCATCAAAGCTTGATCTTTGATCTTAGCCTTAATTCAGGGTTTGTAGTATGAGCAAGTCCTTGATCTCTTGGCTAGCGTTAGGGTTAGCTAGCTATGTTTTCTCTGGAAGAAAAGTTGATAGGAGTGACTAGCGAGGGATCGTGTGATCTCAGATTGCTGACAATATTTCCAATGCTCGATGATCTGTTTTTTGAGAGCTTTTGGTAACGATCTCAGTATCATCACAGGCGACTTCTGACATTCCTGTACCTTCTTGCTTCCTTCTTCAAATCTAGGGAAGCAGGTCCTGGACATTCTTGTTTTCTTCAAATCTAGGGAAGCATCCGATCGTAGAAAATTTAGAGAAGTAGATGATTGTAGAGATCCACAGACATAGACAAACATCAGGGATTGTAGATGATCTAGCATTAGATAATCCGATTCGATCCTATCGTTCAATCGTAGATGATCAAGGAATCAGACAATTTGCCTTGGCTCTTCGACTATAGATAAATCTGGCATCAAATGATTTGACTCTCAACTCTCAACTCTTTGATTACAAATGATCTATCATCACATGATTTGATTTGACTCTTCAATTGCACACAATCCAATTTGACTCTCCGATTACGGATGATTTGAACAACTCTTTGATCATAGCATCCATGATCTGATTGGACTCTTTACGTGGATATGAGTGAATGGATGAGATGTGATGACATGTGAATTGGGATGTGAATAAATGATATGTGATGTGAATGAATCTGATGTGATGAGATGGAAAATGATGTGATTGGATGAGAATGAGTACACATATGAATGGAATGTAGAATAAGTAATGTGGACTGATGAGGGATAATGTGGAAAGACGGGAGTTCATTATAGAAACTGTATTTGTGACTTGTTTGTAAATGATTATTTTATGTCAAGAATTCTGGAAAAACATATTGACTGTCTTGTGATTAAGGTCATGAGACCTAACTGATAAAGTTGCAAAACTGCTGTGAGACAGAGAGTAGATGGAGGACGTCTCGCATAGCAAGGTCGGTCGAGGTCTTGACCAGCCTCGGTTTGATTAAAATGATGAGCTTCCGGTATAGTGGATGAGGGACCAAGGAAGCGGCCTATAAGTGAAGCGTTAGGTAACCTGCGAAGGATCCTAGAGGGTGATGACCATATGGTGGTCGGGCTCTGGGTCGCCGAAGATACCCACAAGTACGTCGAGGAAGATATTGGAACAAGGAGTAAGAGTTGTTTTCAGAATTCGAGTGTGGATCTGGTTCATTGACCTTGCTGGTCCTCAACAGATGAGTCCATGACCCTTTTATATGGATCTGTTGGTTGATGTTGCTGATCTTCCTCAGAGATTCCATTTTGTTATGTGAATATATTGCCGGTTACTATGAGCTAGGAACTATAGAAAAGGCCCCCTGAGTGAACAGGTGGTGAGCGTTCTGGTTGCCAATGATACCATAAGTACACCGATTAAGGAATGATTGGAAATAAGGATTCAACTAGAGATTTTGAGGATTGTGATCAGTGACACAATGGTTTCATTAAAGGATTGTTTTAAAGATAGCTGATGCTAAGAAAAAAGGCAATTTCATATTGGGTGTGTAAGTGGTATGACTAGTTTTATGTTTTCATGAACATCCGGCTAGGGGGCTTGGGAACTCTTTTCCCTAGTACCCGAGACAAAACCTAACCAAATTCCTAATTGGATCCCATCACTACAGTGGTTGGACGGTTGGATAACCCATGGGACTGTAGGCTGAACTGATGGATCCATAAATCGAGAGTCAAATTTCTGTTTAGTTCGATAGATGAAGTAAATTCCAGACAAAAATTGTTCTATGGAAAAGAATCAACGGCTGTGTCTCTCAATGAGGAAAAAAGCGTTGGGTCTCTATGATCCAAGTACAGTCTTTTTCCCTGATCTGACTATGGGACTTACGGGTTCAATCAAATGAGCTCAGCTAGTTAAGACTTTTGACTACGTTAGGAAAAAGTTATCCTGGTGGAATCGCCCGTGCTTTCCGAGCAAAGGAAGTTTTTTCGGTTTTGGTTTTGGAAAAACCAATGCATTAGTCTCTTGTCCGGATATCCATGGACAAGGCCCCGAGTGTGGGACCCTGCCCCACGCAAGAAGTGCTACTTCCGCTCTAGCACCCCTGAATTTATTGCGTGGTGGGGACAGGTTACAGTTGGTATCAAAGCTATTTGGCTAATGAGGATCAACCGAGAAGCCAAATATGTCAAAAATTTATCAAGAAGCACTAAAAAGTTGTAATTGTGTGATAAAATTCATACAATTTGATATTCAAACTGAAAGTCATAAATTGGTAATTGGGTCTTCAGATAGAAGTACCGCAATTGTATGAAATCCCTGACTTGCTTGAGACCTATACATGATGGTATTTACCTTATAGTTCCAAGAACCATGATTACCCGTATATATCGAGGGTATAACTGCAGCTCTTTACTGGCAGTATATACGAGCAAATCTATGACTTGAAATTATAAGCATTAATGCTATCCAGATGATGAATTCGAATGTGGTTGATATGATTTTTAAATTCTGGTTGAGAAAAACTGATGAGTTGATTTGGATTCTCATTGAAAAATGATGATCCCTAAAATTTTGGTTGAAATGTAATAAGCTGAGCGAAACCGGAATGAGGATGAATGGAACGAGTCCTTGTGATGATGTTCTTAACTGGAATGATGTTAATGACTTCAGCCAATCACTGAGATTAGTGGATTGTGCTGGCAGATTGCTACTGTTAACTTTTGTCCAGTGGATCAAGTTAAGGGATGATAAATTAAAAATCTGAAAAATTGAAATCCCCATGGAGAACTGTTCAGATGGAAAAAATTAGTCTGACGGACCATTATTGTGTTAAAGATATGAATGAGATATTCTGAATGAATTGTTAACTGATAATGCGTTCTATATGAGTATCTTTATTCCTTGATTCTGTGGAGAGCCGACCTATTTAAAGAACCCCAGAATCAGTTGAATCAAAAATCGGATTGAATCATAAATAAAGAAACTTAACAATAATTTTCATATTGATAGGAACATGGATCGAGGTCGTCGTGGTAGAAATATTAACCCCTAACTCGATGAAGAAGACGACCTGGATGTTTGTAAAACTCTTCATAGTTCACAGCCTGGTCCCTTCAAGGGTGAAGGGGAACAGTTAGGTGAAGTTGTAGAAAAGTGGATTGAGGCCATGGAGGAATATTTTGATGTAACTGGCTACAATGAGAGAAGCAAGATGTCTCTCGCCAGGTTAAAGATTGTGGAAACGGCCAGGGTTGCGTGGAGGAATCATTGGCGAGAAACCGTCTCGACTGAAATACCCAAACATGGACCGATCTCAAGGCTTACCTCAGAAAGAGGTTTTGTCCCCCAGGCTTTCTTGAAACTAAGATGAATGAGTTCTTGGAACTAAAGCAAGAAAATCGGACAATTGAAGAGTACCATCAGGCTTTTGCCCTTCTCTTTAAATATTCCCCTCAATTGGATGAAGAGTAGCTGATGGGCCAAGTTCATTCGGGGAATGAACGAGCCATTGGATACTTTAGTCAAGAATGCCGAACCTATCTCAATGGCTGAAGCAGTAAGAATGGCGAAGGATTTCGCCAAAGCCTTTGATATCAAAGTCCCGCCAAAACCAGCACCATCACCTTTCAAAAGGTTTTTATTCCCAGAAGGTGATTCCAACCTTCCTCCGCCTAGGAGATATCAGGGTCAAACCCAGGATATGGGAAGCTCCAGAATGGAAAAAATGTCCTTTTCCTGAAACTCAATCCCTTGGATTTCAACTTCAGAAGTTCCACCCTTGACCAAGAGAGTGAAATGCTATAATTGTCAAGGGTTTGGACATCGCAGCATGGATTGCCCAACTCCTTTTGGATCAAGGTTTTCAGGGCAGGAAAATCAGGGATCAAGATTCCAGACTCCAGCCCCTTTCGTCCAAAGTAATCAGGGTTCTATCTGCCAAAATCAGGGAAATCCCAGAGGTAGACCCTCTATCATCCAACCTGCAGTCTCAATCCAAAGTAATGAAAGACCTCCACCTCAGAATAGGGGAAGTCAAAGAGAGTTGTTCCCAAATCGGCCGTCCACTTCCAAGGCAGTAACGCTGGAAGTGATTGAAGAAGAAGAAGATGATGAAAGAGATCATAGTCCACCTAACGAGATGAGGACATCTCGTGTTTTTTTAATGGGGTAGAATGTAAGATTCCTCCCCATCCTTTCAGGATGTCCAGTATCTTCCCCTGTAGAGTCAAATCCCTCTTCAGAAATATAAAAGATCTTGTTTCTACCTGTTTTGGCCTAGAGAGAGAAAATATTCTAGAGAGAGATTATTCAGATTTTGGATATTTTTGGATGGAAAAATATCTTGTTGTATTTAAATAAGTTCCCCCGAAACAGAAGTTCAAAAATATTTTCAGAAGGTGCATTCGAAATCAAGTATAATTTGTTCAAGGGGCCTTATCCTAGGAGTCAAGATTTTTTTAAAATTTTAAATTAAGGCTCCTATGGACCAATAAGATTCATCCAAATGTAGGGAGGAGATAAATGGAAGAATAAAAGGAAAATATCTCAAAAATGAGTAAATACTCACATAAGATGAAGAGTTGACTAAGGACAAGGTTATTAGTTAAAAAAGAGAGATATTTAGAAGAAATGATGCATTTTTGAAACCTCAGTATGGGGGAATTCCCCTCATGAAGGAAGCGCCTAATTCACATGTGTGGGAGAGTTTTAAACTCCCAAATAATGAGATATTTTTATCTCTCCTCTCTCCTATTTCAACTAGATCCAAAAAGTGAGCAAAATTGACCTAAAAATGGTCAAAAATTGACCAAACTGATCTAGAAAATTCTAGAATCAATTTGCTTGGCTAGAGGCTTTCCTATAAATAGAAGCCTTCCCCTTTGTTGAAGCTTAATAGTGTTTTTGCACTGTTACCCTGCTTCTCTCAAGAGCCAAAAACTATGAATTTACTCATAATTCATTAGTTTTTGACCTTCCCTCTTCTAAAGATTGGTGGCCACTCTTATTTCAAACAAGAGAATCCCTCAAACCATCAAGCCAAAGGAAAGCTCTCAAATTCTCCTTTTGTAAGTTGGAGATTCTTCTCTTTTCTAATTCATTTTATGTGTTTTTATGATTTTTGTCTTCTCTAAAATTATTATGATGTTATGCCTCATTGAAAAAAGACATTCCCCTCTCTTCTTCAGTAAATCCAACCATTCTTTATCCTAGATGAATGATTATTGGATAAAATCAAGTTTTTCATAATGTTTCTCTTTGATAAGTAGAAAATGTTTACATTAGAATGATTTAAATACTCGTGGGGTGAACTTCTAATTAATTTTTCATAATGTTTCTCTTTGATAAGTAGAAAATGTTTACATTAGAATGATTTAAATACTCGTGGAGTAAACTTCTAATTAATTTTAGAGAGTTAAAAATTGAAAAATGGTCAGCCATACAAAGGAGGTTATGGCAAAATTTTTTAAAATTATGGAAAATAAGTTTTATTTATTTTTATTCAAAAAGAGTAATTCCATCGTATATGTATTCTTAAAGTGTGCAAATGGGTTTACAAGGTGAAATGCAAGTGGTTCTATTGAACGTCATAAAGCGAGATTGGTAGCTAAGGGTTATGCACAAACCCAAGGCTTGGACTATGATAAAACATTTAGTCCAGTTACAAAGATGGGAACAGCGAGAGCAGTCATTGCTATGGCTATAGCAAATGGTTGGAAAATGCATCAAATGGATGTGAAAAATGCATTTCTAAATGGTGATCTACAAGAAGAAGTTTATATGGCACAGCCAGAAGGATATGTATACCCAAGATATTCCACTCATGTATGCAGATTAAAGAAAGCATTACATGGTTTGAAGCAAGCACCTCATGCTTGGAGTGATAAGATGAGCCGATATCTTATCTCTCTTAGATTTCAGGTTTCTACAGCAAATTTTTCACTCTATGTGAAGAAAACAGATCATGGGATTGTCTTACTTGTCATCTATGTGGATGACTTGATTGTCCATAGGAGATCATGCTACAGATGTTATGCATGTCAAGAAGGCATTGAGTGGGCACAGTTTGACATGAAAGACTTGGGTGAATTGAGATATTTTCTTGGAATTGAAGTGATCAAAGACCATGCAGGTACATGGTTAGTGCACCGCCAATATGCATTGGATATGTTGGCAAAATATGGCATGACAGGGTGTAAGCCAATGAGTATACCTTTGGAGCAGAATGTGAAGTTGCGAGCTGATTTTGGTGAAGAATTGGATGATCCATCTATGTATAGAAAAATGGTTAGAAGTCTTATTTACATGACTATCATATACCCGGATCTCAGTTGTGCTGTGGGGCTAGTAAGCCAATTTATGCAAAGCCCCAAAAAACCTCATTTGGATGCAGTGAGATGCATTATGCGATATGTAAAGACCACTGCACACATTATGGTCTTCTTTATGAGCATGGTAAAGGCTTGGATATACATGGCTACACAGATGCAGATTGGGCAGGTAGCTCGTATGACAGGAGGTCTACTAGTGGTTATGCCTTTACACTTGGAAGTGCCGTGGTGAGTTGGAGTAGCAAAAAGCAACCTACTGTTGCTTTATCTAGTACAGAGGCTGAATATAGGGGTGCAGCCATTGCTACATGTGAAGGAGTATGGTTAAAGAGTCTCTTGGCTGATTTGGGTGAGCTTATTGATGGCAAGGTTGTCATTCATTGTGACAACATGAGCAGCATACGGTTGGCCAAGAATCCAGTTTTTCATGCGCGGACCAAACACATAGAGGTCCACTATCACTTTGTGAGAGAGAAAGTGTTGGATGGTACAGTGGATCTGCAATATGTGAAGATTGAAGAGCAGGTGGCCGACATCTTTACAAAGCCACTTAGCAGGGAGAAGTTTGAGTACTTCCGTACTATGTTGGGAGTACGTGTGGGATGAGCTTGAGGGGGAGTGTTGAGAGCTTTGATAGCCCAAGCTCATCTACATCTTCATCTATGGCAGTACATCATGAGCTTGAGAGGGGCTGTTGAGATTCAAGCTCGATGTCAGCGTGTGGGATGAGCTTGAGGGGGAGTGTTGAGAGCTTTGATAGCCCAAGCTCATCTACATCTTCATCTATGGCAGTACATCATGAGCTTGAGAGGGGCTGTTGAGATTCAAGCTCGATGTCAGCGTGTGCCAGCTGTGCTATATGCTAGCATATTAGGTAGCAGTATGTGTGAGACATAAATGACCACGTCCAGCTGGTCATAGTGTGTGGACATTAGCTAGGGTTAGCAAAGTGTGGACACAACACAATAGTGTGTGTGTGGTATTATGGATTATGGACTTCACGACGACCATCTTTTTCGTGTGGTCCAAAACCTTGTCAAAAACATGATTGCCTATATAGCTTGCCAAAAAAAGTAGACCGATGTAGCATAGCAAGATCTCCTCTTGGCATATGCCAACATCGCCCAGTTGTGCTGGGGAGACTAAAAAGAATGCTGCATTGACCTCAATGAAAGGTTACAGGTCCACTCCCTTGAGGCCGGCTCCAAGATCACCTACTTGCAATGCAAGCTGGAGGTCTACAAAGGTGGATGGGGCTAGAGCTACGAGAGCACAAACCTAGGAGAATCTCACGTGCTACCCCACAGCACTCCAAAGAGCTGAGACAATGGCACACAACCAACAACAGCTCCTGGATGAGGTCCACAACTAGATGTTTGAGAATTGCAAGGATTTTCAGAGGGCCATCGATTTTGTAAAGGTGGTGACCATTGCTCAGCTTGAACAACATATATCAAAGCTCAATGCTAGACCCCAACCAGATCAAGTCACATCAGCAAAAATTGAGAAAAAATGTGGATAGCTGGATGGATGTGACTTAACCTTGACAATCCTCCTCCCCAACCACCCTCTGGCCTCCTCAATTTGCAGCACCACACACTCCAACTCAACCTCCTCCAAAACCATCTTCATCAATGAGGAGATCTCTACCACCATCCTCTCCAAAATCCCTTATGCCTCCCACCACCCTCACCATGTTCTTCTTCCAAAATACCATATCCCTTATCAAGCTCTCCACCATCTTTCACTTCCTTCACCATGTCCTCTACCTTAACCTCCAATCCTGGTGCAAAGTCCTCACCTTCTCCGGCCTCAACCTCCAGTTTTGTTGGCCACATGAGGGGTACTTGATTGACCTCTTTGTTCCCACTAAGTCTAATAAGATCACTGATCACCTTGACATTAGCCTTATCAATTTTTATCTAGAATATAAGTTCAATCAGTGGTACAGATCACATCACAAGAGGAATTGAGGGGGATACATGACCATAGGCTAGCGTAGCCCCAATAGTGTATGATCTTATGGGAAAGCAACTTTTGTGGTAGCACCCTTACCTTCTCAAGGCGGCCAGATGTTGGAAAAAGTACTACTATACCACGAGGTACCTTAGGATCAGCTCTATTTATTTCCTGATACAATGTAGATGCACCTTAGACCTTTTCGAATAGGAGTTGGAAAAGCATCACAAGATGCAGTTTAACTTCCCATGGATACCTCCACCTCATCCACCCCTCATCCTACATGAAGAATGGATGCTTTGCACCATGTGCAAGTTCATCCACGATTGTGATGGAGCACCACCATCTGCTTTTTTAGGCTCATCATTATCTTTTTGGTGGAATCTATCGACTGACATGCATTTGCATGGCCTTGCGACATCAATAAGGGTCCCACATTTTTCCAAATACTTGGCTAACACAGATATATTTGAAACCACCTTTTAGACATCTTATATAAATCCTTCCATCGAAACACCCAGTAGTACACAAAGTCTTTCTTTAACTTCTATTGGAACTTCAATGGCTTCTACCACTAGCGTCCCACAGATTTTCATTGTTGATTCCAAGGACAGAACCACGATTAGCGAGGGGGGTATGTTAACCACATTCGCTAACATTACTCCAAAATACGTGAAAACTTCTTCAAGCCATATTTTTGTGTCACACAATAATGTGCTTCATGTAAATCGATTATGGGAAAGCTCTGAGATTCCGACTTGTGTACTGTTGGAAGATAATCAAATACCAAACTTACAAATTGTATAATGCCGGTAATGTATATTTAGACTACGAAATTAGCCTAGACTAGTTTATTGGAGCCCCATACATCATTTGGGTGGTTGGGCATTGTACAAGTAAGTCCTGCATAAGAAATTTTGACTAATGAGAAAACACATAATCACATTCTCAAACAGAGTTTGAGTCTTCTTGCTCTAGTGATTAAAGTTGCTTGTATGCTTTTCTCTTCTTCCTTATCGTATGCATGCTTAGGGATTGTGTGGGTGAGTGATGGTGTCAGTGTATGTTCTCTTCTCCCTCTCTCCTTTCTCATATCTACTCTCTCATGCCCTCATTCATCGTGGCATTGAAGTAAAGGTTGAGCTTTGCATAGATCTCTCTCTCTCTCTCTCTCTCTCTCTCTCTCTCTCTCTCTCTCTCTCTCTCTCTCTCTCTCTCTCTTTTCTCCCCACCCATTTACAAAGCTGATTTGTGGGACAGCTAAGGAGGCGAGCTTGAGGACCCCCTTCCACAAGAGAGAGTTACTCTACCGAGAGTGGCTTGAGGTGCAAGCTGGTAAGACCCTTGCATTCTCCTCTCCTCCTCTCTATCTTGCAAGGCTCAAGTGTTCTCTCCCATGAACGTAGCTCTTGTTGTGTGCAAGTATTCCCCCCACCTCTTATTAGCATATTGTGGCTTACCACTATTTTTGCTGGGTCTCAAGTGGCTAAGGAGGTGAAAACATAGTGATGATTGATGAAGGCAGGCCTTATAGTGTATGTATATAGGCTTGCAGATACATAGCAACCATAACTAGACCATGTTGGTATGTGGATCATAGTTGGTGGCACCATACTTCGTAGTGTAGACTTGGACCATGAAGAACCACTAGACAATGTTAAGTAATTTTTCTACGTCCTATAGCCAACTGGGCTCAACTTGGGCTCGGTAAATTTTCTACCTCCTATAGCCAACTGGGCTCAACTTGGGCTCGATAATGTGAAGACAAGCTTTCCAAGAATATTGTCTTCCTACCTCCATGCGTCCCATTTTTTGACTACTAATAGTTCGCACACCTACCTATGGACTATCTAGAAAAGTGTCAAACCTATTAAAGCCATCTAGCCACTAAAAAGGACACCATCTGGTGTCTAAACTAGGAGGTGTCAAGTTTTTCAACCATGGATTCCTTGTTATAATTGAATCCTTACAAAACATGAGTTAAATGAGGGTGGACATTAATATATCCAACGCTTGCCAAAATAGTTTATATATAGCTTATGTTTTTTTCTCATACTTGTCAAATTATATCACATTTAAGTTATGTCTTAAAACGTGGCTTTGTGGATGTAATGATTATCCCAAGCTTGAACAAGGCAACCATTGGTGAAATATATCTAGATTTCATGGTAGACCCCCTATATATATGAATGCATTTCAAATATGAAAAGGCAACCATTGGTGCAATACATCTAGATTTCATGGTAGACCCCCTATATATATGAATGCATTTCAAATATGAAAAGGTAACCATTGGTGTAATACATCTAGAGTTCATGGTATACCCCCTATAGATGTGAACGTATTACAAAAATGGAAAGGAAACCATTGGTGCAATATATCTAGAGCTCATGGTATACCCCTTATAGATATGAATGCATTGCAAATATGACAATAAGAGTTTTACTTTGATTCTTAATATAGTTCACAATTTGGATATCTTTATCCTTAAGGACATTAATAAAAATTGGATATCTTTGCAGAGCTAAAATACCTAGGTGTGGTATAAAATATGATTTGACTTTTGTCATTGACTTTCAAAAGTAATAATGGTATGTGATATGGTATACCCTAGGAGAAAGGTTTACTGTGAAAACACAACTTTTAACAGCTTTAAGATACTTTTCCTGTCCTCTTTTTCACATAAGTAGCTTTCGAAGTGTTACCCAAGTTTTATAGGTTTCCAAAGGAATGGAGAACTTTTTGAAAGCCTAACATATGAGAGATGCTCGAGAAGAGAATTTTGGTTATTCAAAGTGCAAGGACTATAATCTTGGAAGAGCTTATCATGAAGAGATACATGGACTCATATAAGTTGCAATGTGTTTGTCATGTGAAGTATCCCATGCTCTTATGATCTCATGCTTAAGTCAATTTATTTACATCGCAAGTATAGTTGTATGTTGTTAAAATTACAGCAATGTGATGAGCTATGGTGGATCAAATGCTAGAATCAATATCATTAACAAAGAGATTAGATGATAATTAAGATGTGATTAGTGAGCAATTAACTGATAGCTTAATGTAGACATGGATAATCAAAAACCAGCAAATTCTCATTAGGCCAATGCCTCAATTTATAGAGTTTACATCCAATCATCCAATCCCACTGATTTCTCCTTGATTCACTCACCTCTTTTGCTTGATTCTCTCCACCTCTCCAAGAATATTTCCACACCTCCTAAATCTCCTCATGCTACCCTTTATTCTCTCCCAATAGATTCTTCTCAACTTTTCACAGGTTCTCTCACATTTACAGCTTCTCTTTTACAACCTCTTGCCAAGGGCTTGTTCCCGCACACACCCTATTCACTTGTATATTTCAACACCTCCCCTCAAGTGAATACTCCTAGCACACCTGGACCCTATACCAAGTTTCCCTCTTACTTGATAGTTCGCGACTAGTGCCTCAAGTCCCTAAACTCATAATCCTTGACACTCTCTCTCTCTATGTGTCCAAGGCTACTACAAGTGCCCATGACCTTGACTAAAGTGCTCATACATACATCTACCACATGGCCTACATCATCGGCGGTGGCTCAGAGGTGGTTTTACTCTGTTGGGGTAGGTTACATTGGGTTGTGGGGTTTCTCTCTCTTTCTCTCTCTCAGAAAAGATGATCCGACTCCACTTTCCTTAGGAGCCTCCATGAAGTTTGCCGATGTCATTCCTTCTCCACTGGGTTTGTTGTAGCAGTCTTTTGCCGTGTGTCCTGGCTTTCCACAGTTGTGGCAAGTGAAGGTCCTTCCTCCTACTCTACCTCTTCCTCGTCCTCATCCTCGAGAGAATCCTCCTCAGGTGAAGAATGCTTTTTCTTCTCCTGCTGTTGAGTCGAGCCATTTCTTGTCTTTGCCTCTGCTCTCTTGCTCTAGTAGACCTCCTTCTATCTCGTGTAGCTTCAATTCAGGTACATTCTTTAGTGTTGCTACAATGTTTTCATATTCACCTTTGTACCCACACTCTTCAGAAGCACTGCTAGTGCCTCATCATCTTCTACCTTTTTGCCAATAGCTGCCAGTTTGTTGCTTAATGCTTTTATATATGTTCAAGTGTGTGATTAAAGGTTCAGTTTCCTTCATATCCAATTTGTAAAATTGCATTAACAGATTTATCTTTGAATTTTTAGCTTGTGTGCTAAATAATTTATTGAGTTCATCCCATGCATCTTTTGCCTCCATTGTATCCCTGTGATGTGATGAATGATTTCATCATTTAAATTGAGTGCGATAAGTCCCAATGCTTTTTCATTCCTGCTCTTCCACTCATTTTTCCCTCTCATCTCTCGGTATTCATCTCTTCCCTCAACTAGCCCCCACATATTTTTCCTCATGAGCAGATACATGGTTTTTGTCTGCCATGTGTAAAACTGCTCCCCATTAAATTTGGCTATTTCTTGTACCATACTCATGATAATGTGAAGGGGGTCTTACCTCTTGATCCAATTTCAAGATTCAAGGGCAGTGTTTATTCTTCTACAACTCAATCTGGTGTTTAGGAGATGATTACAATAGATTTATCAGCATAAAATCACCAAAAATTACATTAAATGAAGGGTAACCAATTTGTACGGAATGGTTCGAGTATCAAACCATCTCCGAATTGTAATTTGAAGTTATAGGGATCTGTATCAGATACCTAATGGTTAATTTGAACCCTCAATTGCACCAAAAAATAGTGATCAGTAATTGATTAGCAAATTAATCCTCTATTTTGTGTGCAAAAAAACAGAGTATGCAGGGAGTCCAGATCTGAGGCCTTAGAGTTCAAATGAGCTCAAATCCTTTTAAGGCCATCAATAGCAATTAGTCTAGTAGAGGATTAAGCCAAGAAATACAAGATTTGATCAAACATTGAATGCTTAATCTCTGTTTTACCAAAGTCACCTGGAGATTTGATGAAAAGCTTGGATCTCACTGTAGACTTGATCAAATCAAATTTTGACTTCACTAGCTTATAGAGCACCCTTGAAAACCCCTAGGGCTAAGAGGAATTAGACCCATTACATGTGATAAAGCAGATATTTCAATTTCTCCTTATAGAAAAACGGTGCCTGCAAATTAGCAAAAATCTGGAGCTCTGGTAGTTAGGCGGTTTGCTGCGCTAATTTGATGGGCTGGAGCACAAGTGAGTTAGCTATGTATGCCTAAAGTGGCTTGAGCTAATGTTGCTCTTGGAGGGATATCAAGCCCCTCCACTGGCTGGGAGTACAATGGGCTGCTTGAAAATAACTATAAAAAAAGTGATTATTTTCTAATCATCTACTAATCCTAATTAGTTAGATAATGGGCTCATAAACTTGATGGATTCTAGGCTAGGCTTTGATACCATGTTAAAATTACAGCAATGTGATGAGCTATGGTGGATCAAATGCTAGAATCAACATCATTTTTAACAAAGAGATTAGATGATAATTAAGACGTGATTTAACTGATAGCTTAATGTAGGCATGGATAATCAAAAACTAGCAAATTCTCATCAAGCCAATGCCTCAATTTATAGAGTTTACATGCAAGCATCCAATCCCACTGATTTCTCCTTGATTCACTCCACCTCTTTTGCTTGATTCTCTCCACCTCTCCCAGAATATCTCCACACCTCCTAAATCTCCTCATGCTACCCTTTATTCTCTCCCAGTAGATTCTTCTTACCTTTTTACAGGTTCTCTCTCATTTACAGCTTCTCTTTTACCAGCTCTTGCCAAGGGCTTGCTCCCACACACACCCTATTCACTTGTATATTTCAACATATGTGAGAGGGGATTCTCTTCTCTATGTAAAAACCTAATGAAAACTTGCCAAAAAAAAAAGCTTGATGTAAAAAACTTAGAGGCATTGATGCATCTTTTGCTTAAGGGGCCAAGTGTGAATACTTGCCAAAAAATTAGCTTGAGACAAAAAAACTTGGAGGCATTGATGCATCTTTTGCTTAAGGGGCCAAGTGTGCACAAATTTTGCTTTTCAAAGACAATTGAGACATGGAAGAATGCCTCAAGAACTTCTAGGCATATTTATAAAGTTGTGCGAAATTGAATTTGAATTTTTAAATATAATTGAGACATGGAAGAACACCACAAAAACTTCTAGAATATCTATGAAACTATGAAAAATAAATGAAAAAATCATAATTATATTTGCTTTTGCAATGTAATTTACTTTTTCTCCTACATTATAGTGTATAATGTGCAATTTGCACGTTAGTAATTTGGATTGTGTTTTTTCTCAAGTAATGAAAACTACATCAAATGAAAAAGGAACATGTTGCCTTATATGTTATAGCTTCAAAATTGAAGTATTTGCCTCTCCCACATTGTAGTGTATAATGTGCAATTTGCAAGTTTTTTGGGAGGTTTCATCCATTTTCACATGCTTATAAATCAAATTTTCCAAATCTTAAACTGAAGGATAAAATTAATGGGAAAGTTTTGACTCTCATTTGGGCCAAAACAATGTCTTTACTTGTGAGCTTAGCTTATATGGAGAAGTTCACCATGGTTCTAGGGTTTGAAAGGTGATAGAAGTGGAGTGTGTATACCATAATGGATTACAAAACTAGGGCATGTCTATAAATCTCTTTAAGATTCACAAGGAGAAAGAAAAGTAGATTTTCAAAGCAAAAAATTATATTATGAGAAAGTGAGATGTAGAATTTCTGTTTGGCTATCTTATTTGTTTTCTTGCTTGTTTTCACTCTTTTTATGAGTTGTGAACATGTAAAAAGAGGAGAAAAGTTCACCTTGGAAACAGATGATATAAAATTGATTGTTAGACTTAGATTCCCTTCTTGTGTGAGTGCTTTTGCACAAAAATAGAATACTTAAACTCTAATTTTAAAGAGCTTCATTACTAGCTTGTGTCAGCCCTCTACTGTGATGTCCTTAAGATTAAGGTAGCTTGAACAAAACCAATGCTCCATTGAAGGTGTAATGAAACCCCTCACTCTTTAGGAAATGTTTGGTAGAAAAATGCATCGAGGTAATTCAACGAACCTTTTGACGACCTCCAATCTATTACAAGATCAAAAATCCCATATTAGCTTTGAGAAAACTGTAATGTTTCAAGAATGCATAGGCAACAAAACTCAGGGATGTAATCTTGAGTATAGAGGGGGGCCAAATCTTAATAGTGTTGAACTTGGGTGGAAGAATAACAGAATAGAATGCTAAGTTGACCAATAAATAATTTGCATATTTCTATATAATGAGGCACTTTTCCTTTTCTTTACACTCAGAACTACCTAGTGGCATAAAACACATAAATTTCTTGATCATGTTTCATATGAAGGTAACATAGACTCTCGGTTATGAAAGGCGACACTTGTAAGGGTTAAAGTATGGACTCAAGTTCTGATTGAGATGTGGATGAATCTAGGTGGATCCATCCAGTTTGACTTCTTTGGAGGTGGGGGGGACAGGGACAGGGACAGGAACGGGTATGTTACATCCTTAACATGGGCATGGTTTTATCTCCATCAGCCAAGGGAGTGTCACACATAAGTAATTGGTTGTTGAGAGAGCTAGACAATTATCCCATAAGTGAATGGATAACAATAGCCAAAAGGTCTATATGAGCATAATAATGAGGGATCTCAACTCAATATTGAGTATAATTTGTGTGGGCCTAGATCTAGGCTAGTGTAAAGGTGGGTCAAGGGTTGTCAAACCATGTAGATCAGTACCATGTATGGTATGGGATGCACGCAATGGTAGTTTGACTAAGAGGTGGTCTTGTGATCTGAAGGCCTCATGCTTGGGTGTGGCTTGACAAACTGAGCCTAGATGAGTCCACTTACTAATTTCTTTGTGCTCTATGTATATATAATGTGTCCTTACGTCATGATTTATCAACCATATATCTTTTCTAATAATCATAGAGTGTGAGGCTCTCCTTCCTTCTTTTTTTTCCCTGCACAGTGTGTATGTCCACTGGTTGTTAAATAGTACCCCCCTAGGTATCATTGTTAATTACTCCACCATGCTCGTATGTGGGTAATCACTAGAGGCGTTGATGTTTCATGCTTTATTGTAGTTATATAGTTGCGTTTAAGCTCTATCTATACTATTTATTGTAAATTCACTAATAATGTGTATTTATTAATTAATATATAGGTACTACAACCACATTTTGATGTGCATGGAGAGTTAGCACACTTCCTCTCCAAGAATGTGTGTATATTTATTGATTAATATATAAGTACTATAACTACCATTTGATGTGGGTGGAGAGTTTGCATACTTCCTCTCCAAAAATTCCAAGCTCTTAGAAATGTGCCCTTCCTTGGAAGATTACTTTTGTTTCTTATAAACATAGTACCATAGATGTGAGTTTGAATTTTGTTCTTAAATTCTTCAAGTACATTATTTTTGCAACATTAGTTTTTCAAGAAAAACACATTCTTCAACTATGTATCACTACCACTTGCAATCTAAATTCTTCTAATTCTCCACTATATAAATAAAGTGTATATAATTACACCACCACCTCTTCTCAAACAAACGAATGAGGCATGTATTTACTTTGTCCAACCATCTTGCTATTAGTAAGATAAAATATTTGACCATACTAGGTCTTTTTGTAAGCACAATAGCGGTAGCAGAATCATCACAATAGAAAGCATTGAATTACAAAAAGAATAGGAGAGGGTAAACAATATTACAATAGAAAGCATTGAATTACAAAAAGAACAGGAGAAGGTAAACAATATTACGACTTATAAACTTTGATTACAAACTAAAGGTTGTGTGCCCACCAAGTAAGGAGCTTTGATAGTGATCTAGTAAAGATGGAGGATGCCTTGCTTACAAGAGCACTTCAATACAATGAACTTGGATGATGATGAACTAAGGCTACTAAACCAGTCTGACCAAGGTTGGCATGGATGTAGGTCAGACATGGTAGTGGGGAAGCATTGCTTGCAATGTTCACCAACCCTTGCTTTTGTTATATAATAAATATACAAATTAATGAACTACCCTTTAAACTCATCTTGCATTTATGAATCTACACATGATCAGCATGCACCTAATGACTCAACTTACACGAAATAAAACCACGATGAAATTGCCAAAAGCATCATCCCCTTTTAGAAAATGTAGCCACAAAACACAAGTGCCATTTGTGTTGTACTAGAACTATGCATCTCAACAAAGCTACTAAGTAACTACTTGAAGGGCATGCACAAAACCCAGTAACAAAAATAATGCTACTAAGTAATTACTCAAGAGGGCATGCGTGCACCATGATCCTCACTTGACACCTATAAAAAAGAAACTATCTCAATGATTGGTGCTAATTGTGACTAATGGAACACTAATCATCTATCTAGCTAACAATAGCATACCCACAACTTGTGAATAAATCAAGACTTTTGGAGCTAAACTTAATGTAGGTGACTACATAGTATGGCTCCTATACTCCCCTATTCATTGTAGCCAAGGGTACACCATTGAGATTTGTGGGGTTGTGTGCGTGTGTGTGTGTGGGGGGGGGGGGGGGGGGTGTAGGCATCTTTTAAAGATATAATCAAATGTAAATAACAAAAATAAAAAATAAAAAAATTGGAGAATTAGAAGAATTTGGATCATGCAAATTGATATCCTAAAGCCTTAATTAAAGGAGGTTATGGAGGAGCACACATTATTGAAAATGGCTCTACTATTTTCATGTTTTCACCTAAATCATCTCACAGACCCATCTACCATGCCGAATCGATGCCAGCAAGGTCATCTGCAAAAACATCGGACACATGGGACACTTGGGCTTTGAAAAGGTTTGAAACGAGTCATTACTGCACTTGGAAAGGCCCCTTTTTCTTATCGATTAGACCTGTTACATCCATCTATTGCCGTTAGCCTGATGCATTGCAGATGCCAAAAAAGCTCCAAATCATGCAGGAAAAGTTGAAGCAACAACCATCCTCAATTTTCCAGTGGATTTTTGGGTTTTACACATGAGGATTACCCCTCAGAGCATCTCTCCTTGGGTCCAAATCCCAACCTTTACATCAATCGGCTTGGGGTAGCTAAGAGATAACTGAGGTTGTAGCTTCAACCTCACAAGTGCCACGGTTGAAGCTACAACCTCCTTGATTGATCTTGTGTATGAGGAGAGTTTCCCCGACTCTATAATGGATTTGACCTTGAAAGTTGAAACTGCATGCTTGCATCACATCTCCTGAAGGTTCTCCAAGTATTGTATAACTTCTGACATTGAAGGTCGGAACTCTGGTTGTGTCTGTTTGACAAACATGTACAAAGGGGTTGGGTTAAGTCTTGAATGATCCAAGGAGTAGTTCAAATCTCGGAAAAACGAGGGTGTTAAAATATAGCACCACCTGAACACACAGAGAGATGACATCTGCAAATCGTGACACTGATTTTTTCGAATAAGTTCCTTCGATGGTGGGATCAAGCATCTTCGCAAGAGCATCGATGTCATGCAGCTGTGGGACTGCCCATCTTACTAGAGACTGTTCTGACCTTGGTCTTGCACTGGAGGATTGAAACAAGAGACCCTATCATCAACTTACACAGGATACAGATCTGCACCATTGTGTACGAGCAAAAGTGTGAACCAGCAAACCATACCTGTCCAACGCTTTGCGCCCTGTCAAAAGCTCCAGCATTACCACCCCGAAGCTGTATGTGTCGCTCTCTGTCGAGTAGATCCCGGATGATGTATGCTCAGGGGCACTATAGCCAAGACGTTCTGCCGAAGCCTACAAGAAAATTTATGTTAAGTTGCACACATGAGAGCAGAGATATGAGTGTGAGGCTCACACCGACCTTTTTGTGCCAAGCCTGCAAGAAAAGTTATATGAAGTAGCACACATAAAAGAATAAATTTAAGTAAGTGCAAGCAAGGCTCACACCGATCGTTCTATGCCATGCAGGCTGCAGCAATCAATATTGACTCATAGCCCGACTGTCTCTGTGTATCATTACTGACACAGAGCAAGGGATAGCTTGATGGTGCAAGTCCAGGCAGAGTAAAGGAGAGCATGATGGTGCAGTTGGTGAGTTCAGACACAGCAAGGGAAAGAATGATGATGCATCTTGGCATTTATTCTGTTGTCCTATGTGTTCCAATGAGTGTGAAGTCAATGAATGCGTGAAGCGCAGAGACACCTTGTAGATAGATATGTTCATACCTGATCGTGCACGAAGTGATTTGCAAGACCGCAGTCAGACAAATGAGGAATTAGGTCAACATCAAGGAGAATGTTGGTGGATGTTAAGTTGCGGTGGAAGACAGCCGGTTTGCATTTTTCATGCAAATACCTGTGCCGAGAACACAGAAAAACTCACCATTTGAACAAACACAACATCACCATATCATCTAATATAAAAGAACTATTCATCATGTAAAGGTCAAGCCACTTACTCCAAAGCTTTGGCAACACCTAACGCAATCTTCACACGAGGCTTCCAGAATAACCTCTGCTTTTTTTCCGACTCCAAATGCAAGTTCTCATAAAGGGTCCCATTGCCGATGAATTCATACACAAGGAGATGCTCTCCATGCTCCACACAATATCCCACCAGTTCCGTTATGTTCGCATGGCGAAGGCATGATATTTTTGACAGAAACTCGAGAAAATCCTCGTGCCCCATTCGGGTTATTGAATAGTCCAGCTTTTTCACAGCCACAAACTGGACACCACAAGAAAACGCAAATGTAGAAAAGGAAAACATGTTTGACTAAAGGCTAAAATGCAAGGAGAACACCGAGTCCCAGCAGGACCAACAAATGCAATGGTTATAGTATAAGGAAATCTAATATATAATAACATAAGAAGAGAGAGGTCTAACTGTGTCCACCCTCGCAAAGACCCTGTCTTGAGAGAGAGAGAGAGAGAGAGAGAGAGAGAGAGAGAGAGAGAGAGAGGTAAAAAGGTGCATCCAATTTGTTTTTTTTTTTGGGAGAGAGAGAGAGAGAGAGAGAGAGAGAGTGTACAGAGCACAGGACCACAACCACTAGTATATATTTAAAAAAATATGCAAGGTGCCATACATACCCTTCCATTTGGCATCTCAGCTTTGTAGACTTTACCAAGAGTCCCATCACCAATAAGGTTTTCTTCAGCAAAGCTTTGGGTGGCAAGCTGTAGATCTGCGATCGTGTAAGCTTGCGCTGCTATTGAGTTCTTCACTCCCACAGGGAGGGCTGTAGCCATTGATCCCTTGCTCTTTCCAAGCTTGAAGTTTTCTACTGGTACAGGGGGAGGTTTTAGTGCAGTGAACTCCAATGACTTGTTGGCCTTTGGTGGCACCTTCGTCAGTGGCTCTGGTTCTTCTTTCTGATCTTCTACTAGAACAAATGGCTGTTTCTGGTCTCCTGTTTGAAAAGATGTATGTAATGTCAGTGTAAGGGGGTAAATAGAGAGCCTGTGCACACATACATACATGATTTGTTTACCTGACAGTGGATGAAACATTTTATGCCAAAACACACCTTTCCAAGAGGGGATGAGAGTGCCTTGCCAGGAACTTTCTGCATCATATTTCTCTTCCCTTTCTCTATAATGGCTTCTCGACACAAAGAAAAGAATGACAAGCACAACTACGGCAACTGTCAAGAGGGCTGCAACTGCAATTCCTACAAGTCTGCCCACGGTCAAATAACCTCCGAGTCCTGTTGATCTCTTGCTTGTTGGAGACTTCTCCCCGACACTTTGCGAACTTGACCCATCCAACGGAGCTGGAGGTAAGAATGAAGGTGGTGGAGGAGCGGGAAATGTATTGAAGGAGTTTCCTGCAAGCCTACATGTCAAGCATAAACAAATCAATTTGAACGAGATAAAAGCAGCTTCCAATCATGTGAATATGATTCAGGTACTCCAGAACAAGTAGCTATGAATGCTTTGTTTCCAATTTAAGCTGAAACTGCACAAAAAGCAGTATCACCCGTAGACCAGACAAAGCATATGCTTTTTGTTCCAGTGCAAGTAAATTTAATTCAATCCACAGTCATTGAGGAAGACAAAGCATATGCTTTTTGTTCCAGTGCAAGTAAATTTAATTCAATCCACAGTCATTGAGGAAGACAAAGATGATTCAACATTTTTTTGGGGGGAAAAACAAGATGAAACAGGCTGGTCACACATAAAGTGGCATGCCTGTGGGGAAATCCAGCATGACCATACATAAAGCTTGCAGGGGCAATCTGGCCCATCCAATGCCCCCACCCATAATTTTGAGGCTGGTTACATACAAAGGGTGGGACCATCCATACGGCTTGCATGGGCAATCTAGCCTGTCCCAAGCCCTGCCTGTGAGACGGGCGGGGTTTTATGTGTATCCAGCCGCAACACACATTCCACATGGTATCAAGGAGTCTCAAATTCCATTAATTAGTGGCAATAAAGTGCAAATCAACTACAAAATCACAAAGATAAAAGTTTGGATTACTCACTTTGAAGAAGAAAACTTTTGCAATTCTGATGGAATCCAGCCTGTGAAGCTGTTGTTTGAGATATCCCTAGAAAAAAACAAGAGAAAGTTCAAAAACCACACCTAGGAAGTGCAGTATAATATCAGATAATCACCCAAATGACTAACCAACAAAAATAGCAAAAACAGAAATGATTATTTCATTATTAACATCTCTGTACAGACTCCTTCAAGAAAAAGGTGAGTAATTTCAAGTCACAGGCAGCTCACAAATCTGTAAGTGGCAGCTTTGCCAACACGTCTATGGTTCCAGTAAAATGATTGTCTTGCAAATACCTGGAAAGTACAAATATACCGAAAAAAGCTTATCAATTCCCGCTTCAGCTTTGGAGCAACAAACCCATCAACTTGAAAAAACTGCAAATGAAGAAGCTGAACATACAGATAATTGAGACTCGTTAAAGCGGTGAAGGATGGTGGAAGCGAGCCATCAAAGGCATTGCTTGAGAGATCTCTATGAACATAACATCCAGACCCAAAATATTAAAGGGTACCCTTGTGTCTTAAGGTCCTTACAGACACAATTACAAACCCATGACAATGAGAGATCTCACTTGCACATTCCTCATAAGTGGGGGATCTCTCCCTGTCTGATGGGCATGGAATCTGTCTGTAAAGGCCCTTACTTTCAGAGTCTCACTTAGCAATAAAGCTAAAACATCATATACATTATACAAAACTTTTCAGTGAACTTCTATATTTATGGTTACCTACAAGGTTGTCAGAGCTTCTAATTGATCTAACATATCAAGAAGTGTTCCAGATAGTAAGTTGCCGCTGACATTTCTGCACACACAACATATTTAACTTCTTTATGTTTCCAACCTTAGGCTTCTTGATATTAATATGAAAAATAAAATGCCAATTAAAAATCCAGGACTATGATAAACTTACAAACTAGCCAAATTGCTTAGATCCGAGAAAGCGAGTGGCAGGTTGCCAGTAAACTGATTGGTGGAAAGATCTCTGCAAGTTTGGAAGAGAAGTCCATCATACT
Organism: Cibotium barometz; assembly: GCF_041138505.1. Lineage (NCBI taxonomy): Eukaryota > Viridiplantae > Streptophyta > Polypodiopsida > Cyatheales > Cibotiaceae > Cibotium > Cibotium barometz. The sequence goes on from NC_141047.1 coordinate 45,042,038, forward strand.
TGGAAGAAAAGCATTTCTCCAATATAGTAAATCATTTCATTGTAATATGCAAGTAAATCTGTATGAACAGACGTATGTATGTACACAAAAAGAGACGTATACTTGGAAAACACAGATTTCCCTAGTCAAAAAGCAGAAAAGCTCCATGAGTGATGTCCAAACACAGTGCCACTTACAGTTGTTGAATATGTGGTGGAAGCTGCACAGGAAGACCACCTGACAAAAGGTTGTTACTGAGGTCTCTGTACCATACACCAATTGGGAACACAAAAGCTGACTTGAGAGTTGGAAGAAATTCACCTGTGCAGAGAGCCAGAAAGAGGGTATCCCAATGCATGACATGAAATAGAAACTTGATGAATTTGAAACGTTTGTGATCTTCTCTACTCTATCTATGTGAAAGTTGGTCATCAAGGTACTCACAAAACTATTAAGGCTGTCAAGTTTTCTAATGCGGAACCCAGTCCACCTGTCAAACTGAGGCTTGTAAGGTTCCTGAGACGGGATTACAAAAAAAGGCCTTTCAGATGCACTGTAACAAGATAAGCAGTATAGCTCAGCATGTCAAAGAAATGCAAGAGTTGTACAATAATGTCACATTAGGTCCAGCGCATGCGACGCCTTCCCAATTTTCAACACATGGGTCACCACCACTTGCAGTCCATCCGTTTAAAAAGGGTGAACTCAATGATGTACAGAGTTGATTCAAGGCATACACTGCAAAAGGAAGAAAATGGCAAAATACAGCTTTAGAACATGTGATCAGTCCATCCATTTGAAAAGGATGAACTCAATGATGTACAAGGGTGAACTCAATGATGTACAGAGTTGATTCGAGGCATACAATGCAAAAGGGGGGGAAAAAACGGCAAAATGCCTTAGAATAGGTGATCGACCTAGCATGCCAGCACAAAGCTTTTTCAGAGTTATTCCTGAACTTAACAAGGCTCATAAGCTACATACATGATTAGTGCAAGGATCTATTCCTTGCAATCCTATCTCCAGTATCATACAGGTACACTTAACCGTGCACCTTGTGCCCATAAAGCTAGCAATAGCATAAACCCTTAACACAAACTAGAGAGTGCCTTAACTTCATTGAGTGTCTATCCACAAAGCTTCAGACTATCAACATCGTCATGCATAGCATCAACCGCCTTACATGGTCTGTGTAGACCCTAAGGCTTGACTCCCACAGATCCATGCCAATTCTTCGGCATGCCGACCTATGCTCTGCCAGACGCATAGCCGGAGTCTTGGTCATAGCTCTAGGCAATAGTGTGGTTATGCCAACAATAACCCATGTTTCACTTATATAGTGGCCATTGCTGCTATAAACAAATAAACTGTTATGGATTTCTTAATAATAACCTTAGCCACCCATATTAGCTTGCTTTCCCCTAATCCCAGAGTTCCCCTAACCCTACCAGATTAGGCCACTAATCCCAAGGATATTGGGATTGGTTCAGACACCTCCACTAGACACAATTTGATTGTCACTTGGCACTACATGATTGGGCAGGAGGAGTTCCATGTTCAGAAACAATCCAAGTGGCAAACCGTGAAGTGGTCGACATCCACATTTTTCAATGAAGGGAGGAGCCCTCAGATGCATCAGCCAGCCAGCAGGTGCTTGGCACTTGGGCCTGGCCGGAGGGATCATGTGACTTGAAATGCATCAATAAGATGCCAGGGCCTTCAAGCCTTGCCCAACAGAATATCCTACCACGCTGCCCAGCACCCTGACACCAAACTAGTATTGAGCCATTTATTAGCCACTTTCTTTACTAGATGTCCTTCAACCAATTAAACTATTCTCAATCCTACAAATTCCAAGTTCTAGCTCTCTCAAGCCATATTTCAGCCCTTAATCTCATTTGACCCACTAATTGATTAGATCAATCAATAGCCACCCACCTTGATCTTTGATTCATTCATTGTTGAGAGGAAAAAATATAAAAAGTCGGCAATGGGAATACAATCAATTTGCATTGATAACTCAAACTGACAATAAAACTCTCTGATCTGAATAAAGCTTTAACTAAGGAAAGATTTTAACATACCGTCTTCACTATCTGTAAACGCTTGAACCGATGCTACCAGCCAGATCACAGACACCACTGCAATGTACACTTTCTTGGTGAAGGTGTCAGCTCCGACAGAAACCCTAATTTTAGGCTCCATGTAAAAGATTTAATGAGACTGAAAATAATTTATGTGTGTGCAGTAATGGAACAAGGAAAACCGTGAAGCTTAAAAGCTGCGAAGGAATCGCGCAAATAAATCAGCTAAAGGAAGAAGAAAAACTTAGGGGGGCAGAGAAGCAGTGCTAAAAATACGGGAACCCAACGGCTCCAATTCGAATTTACGGATAGGGGACGTGCTTGAATTAGAGTTGAAAGCCCTGGAGAACATTACCAGCAGTAAGCAACAGGACCCAAACGTAAGAATTGGAGATAAACAGGACCCGAGCACCCTGATAAGAATTGAAGGGAAGGAAGAAGAGGAGAGGAACCCAGGAGAATGGAAGGTTTTGAGGCAGAAGAAGAATCACAAATTAGCCTGTTAGAATTGGGACTAAGGGGTCTCCAAAACAGGAAACCAGCAGTAAAAATCAGGGTTTCAAATGTTCAATTGGTCTCAAATGTTGAAAATGGTGCTGGAGGGTGACCCAGGCCAGTTGAGATAAAGCAGGACCCAAATGCTGGATACGAGGTTGTGAAGTGTGGAAAACAGAACCCAAATGTTGAAATTAGGGTTTGAAGGGTATGGATAACAGGAACCCAACTGTTTAGTGGTCACGGAAAGGAGGCCAGAAGAAGGACAAAAACACAGAAGACTGTTGTAAATTGCTGCAGTGGTAGTGCTAGTGCGCTCTCTCTCTCTCTCTCTCTCTCTCTCTCTCTCTCTGTGTGTGGGTGTGTCTGTGTGAGAATTGTATGGGAGGTTGGAAAAGATGATGAGAAAAGACAGGCTTTTGAAGAGACTTGAAGACAGGAGTATAGTGAAAGACTGGTTGTGTCTAGACGCTAGTGGGCTGTATAGTGGTGCTGCGGAGAGTGGAGAGAGAAAAATTGGTTACGGGGTGATTTTCTGTGAAGAAACTTGGGGGAGAGGGACGTTTAGCAGCAGCAACAGCAATTTTTGTAGTGGGAGCCCACAAAACGCTTACCCCGCATGTGGCTTTGTCCCCACGAGGTTCGAGAAGACTTCACACTAGACAGATAAGAGGGGGAGAGAGAGAGAGAGAGAGAGAGAGAGGAGAGAAGATAGGGGAAAAACTCTCTACCTAAGGCTTCTTACACACGCAAGCAGCAGGTCACACCTCGGAGCCCGTGTTTCAACACTAGGCTGGGCCTCTCACCTTGGGCTAGTCAAACTTCCAAAGATGAGATAAAGGTTAAGTAAGGAGCAACATCACATGCACAGGCATTGCCAACAATAACGGCGTCCCCCCCCCGCGTGCCCTCAGAAAATTCTGGGCATTCAATGATAGGAACAGGTTTAGGTTCTCACACCAGCTTCATAAGACTCATGAGATGGCCAAGTTTTGGGAGTCTTTAGAAATGAGGAGGCCTTGTATAAGATGCCCTAGGAGATAAAATGCCCTACAAGATGAGATGAAATATAGCCATGTAAGGTGAATAAAACCTCCATTTCTCCTTTTTTGAGTCTATGGAGACAGAGAGGAGGGGTGTGGGAGGGTGGTCACAGGGAGGGAGGCAGCAAAAGTGGAGGAAAAGAGGAAAAAGGGAAGTGAAGTGGAAAAAGGGAAGTGAGAGAGTGAGAGAGGGTGCATGACAAAAAGAGAAAGTGTGAAGGGAAAAGACATAGGCAAGATGCTAAGTAGACATGAAGGGAGAGAGGGTGTGTGACAAAAAGAGAAAGTGTGAAGGGAAAAGACATAGCCTAGGGGCAAGCAAGATGCTAAGTAGACATGAAGCATAGGAAGTGGGAACCTTAGCACCTTTTCTGAGTTTAGGTTATTGTGGAGATAAGGATCTTGTATGGAACCCTCCTAGCAATTTGATGGTGCCTATAAAAAGGTTTTGGAGTAGAAAAAAGGAGGTAGAAAAAGTAAGGGATAAGTAGCACAAGTAGAATGATAAGGCAAAGAAACTAAATGCCATGTCATCGTAGATCCTGCTTACTCCCACATGAACCTTCCCTCTAATAGAATTAGAATCACCATAATTTCTTACAAGTAGTGTGCTTATTGTATTATACATTGAAATGGTGTCTTGGTCCCATAGAAATGACACATTCTCACTATCAATATCATAATTAAGGACACGATTAGCATGGTTTTTATAGTTGAAAGCCTTAACAAAAATAGCATTTCTTCACTATATATATATATATATATATATATATTGGAGACTCCTGAAGTATTTAAGACCTTTGTCGTCTTAGAAGAAGAAATTAATTTAGTGATAGAAGAAATTAGATTGTTACACTTAAGGGTGCCCATTTATTCTTAAAAATTTGTTGACACCCAGTTTCACATTAATCATACATTGATTAATCATATATTCTTAAAAATTTGATGTCACCCAGTTTCACATTAATCATATATTGATACATTATGAATCCTATAATGAATCCCTTCATGAAACCACTATATGATAATGTGGCCCAATTGCCTTCTGTTTGAATCAAAGATGTGTTTCACAAAAGAGGATGATATATCTATCAAGCATATATCAAAGGCTCTAAAAAAAACCAAACCTTTAAATGTAAGGCACTCTTCGCACATGCCATGAACACGTGAAGGCGAGGGGCCATTATTAGCAATGGACATGTGAAGGCGAGGGGCCATTATTAGCAATGGACTTTAGGTGCCATGCTCTATCAAGGTGCGGGTAATCTTCATACAACTCGCTCACTCACACTGTAAAGTCAAGCTTGTAGCCCTCACAAAGGTGGCACCGTACATCAATCTAGGTGTCACTAACATATCACAAAGTGATGTACATTTCCACTAATGTAGAAAGATGGAGGGAGTGCAAGAGATTATTTTCTTGCACATGATTTTGAGTAACGCACTATGTCTTATGTCATCATTCTTATGGAGTTTGGATGGTTGTTCATGCACTTTTCTAGGCAATAACACATATGTACCTCATCTACACTATGGATAAACACCAACAAGCTAAGCTTGTGTTGGAATTATCCAAGTGATCTGTCGAGCAAACAAACCCCACAACTCGCATGCCACCATTGGTGGAGTGTGAGAAGACATGAAAAGTAGACTGTACTATAACGGAGGACATGATTTGTAGACTATGTTCTATTCTAGAGATTAACATGGAGGAACACTACCTTTCTAGATGCCTAGTGTTTTTTGAGATATAAGGGAAGCTCCACTACTTAGAGATGATTTTTACCCATTGTTTCAAGCTACTGCGCCTTTCATGACTAGCACTACATGGGACTAAAGACACCAACATAGAGACATCACCTATGCACAAAGATTCAAACCTAGGCCCTAGACACTTCACATCCACCAATCCCTAAATTCTTTCAATCTGGTCTTATATAAAGGCACCCACCCCAAGGACGACGAAGAGGGCCATTGAAGTTAAATGACCTACTAACCACACCAGAGATACCTTAACCAACCATGCCTCCCAAGGGTTACATTGGAGAGAGTACTCCAACTATAGTGTGACCGACGTTCAAGGCCTAGTGGTGGTGGA